>NW_008824598.1:371652-388886 GCF_000699105.1 Pygoscelis adeliae
CTTGGGAAAAGGACTGGTTTTGCTTCACCTTAAGATCTAAACAAATCACAGTAATCTATGGGAAGCAAACAGTACAGAATTCAAGAATGTAGAATAATTCATGCCCGTCAAAGCATTTTAAAATAAAATTTAACTTTCATAATTAAAAAAAATGTGAATAAGTATTGGTGCCATTAAACCAAGACTTCTGTAAATCATTTGACATTCCAATAAAAGTGATCACTACACTACTATCACTGTAACTAATAATCTAGATTAAAAAACAGCTAACAGATTGCAAAAACTAAGTAAAGGAATTATTATACGAATGTTTTCCTTACTGTCCTGCAAGGATCTGGTTTTGGCTCACTACTGTTCAACAGTGAATGATCAATAATCTAGAAAAGCTTCAGTAGTCATCTGGGTAAAAACCTGAAGGGGGAAAAAAACCCCAAAACATGGATGAAGTGCTGCACAGTAATGGGAACAGGCTGCTGCCTTGGACTGCTTGCCTACAGTGGTTTTTACCGAACAATATTGCAAAGTCAGATACCACGGGGCTGAGGTGATGCAAGGAATGCACAGATTTGATTCACAAGATTAAAATCCAAATGCTAGAAGTTAGTGAATCCCCAAAAGGTTCTGGTAGACAGCCAAATAAGAATAGCAGAGCAGGATATAAAGCTTATTATCTATTTATATGATGTTAGTAAGGTCATTACTGTAAGGACACGTTCTGTTCTGGCACCTACTCTTCAAAAAAGAACATTCAGAAAATTAGAAATAGTTTAAAAAGCTGACAAAAAAACCCCCTAGAGGGATGAAGAAAAAAATTAAGAAATTCAATCCATTCATATTAAGTAAGATTGGAAGGTATTTTGATCATGGTATGTCCTGGATCAGGACATCTGCAGTAGTAGAACATCCTCTGAGAGAGAGATTGAAATCCAATGGTTGGGAGCCAAAGCGAGATGAACTCAAACGCAGGTTTGGGTTTTGGGTTTTTTTTCTGAGAGCACAGTAGTTGCTCAAATAACTTACAGAGGGGACTGATTCTTTTTCTGAAATTCTTAAAGCAAGACTTCTTTTTTTCTAAAATACATGCTTAACTTCTTGACATTATGCTTCAGATGTTGAAATCAGTCAGTGAAGTTTTGACTGTGATATCCAGAAAAGCAATCAGATATGAGTTCCCTCTACCTTTACCAACAAACGGAAATGCGAGCCTCTGATGGTCCTTACCACCGAAACCTTTGTTTCAATTGCTAATTTGCCTTCTACTTCTGGGAGCCTTTAGTCCAATACCGGTAGCACCCACTGTTTTTAAAGCAGTAGCAGTGCAACCCTGTCTCCAAGCAGAAGAACCTGGCTCTGTGGGCAAACCTTTGCTCACTAATTTGAATGAGTTGGTACAAACTAAAAATACAGGAAGGCAGAAAGAACTGGGAGACCCATACTGCAGTCCAATTCCCCACCAGAGGAGAAAGAAAGGAATTCTGTGTCCAGAAGCACACGCAAAGAGGGACTGGGATGAGAAAATCAGCTGGATCTGAGGAATTCAATGCAGCTGTTTGCTGGAAGCAATCACCCTTCTGATCCAGAGGTATATGCTTGAGAGACAGAGAATATGGCTTCTAATTCTTTCGTATGACCAACTGCTATATTAATGGAGACCCAAAAATCTTGAGATGGTTGTTAATGAAATACTAATGGTGGATGAAAAGCCAGAGGGAAAAAAAGGCCCCTGGTGGAAAGCAGCCAGCCCCAGTTGCAGAGCTAGTGCAAACTACAGTGGCTTCCCAAAAGCCGTTGTGGTGACCTGGTGTTTTAAAGCACTCAGATGCTGCTGGTGGAATGAATCCCGGCAGTGGATTTGTCATGGAGAAGATTCAAGCTGAAAAAATGATTCTTGCAAGTGGTAGAACCCTACAGATTAAGGCAAGAGACATTCAAAATCTTATGTAAAGCACACTGAAAATTTGAACGGGTAACATACTTCAGAAGACTTCATTAGAAAAATAACTTAGCAATATACCCCAAAAATACATGCACAGATGATTACCTTTGCTTCAGCCATCAGTCATTTGATACTAAGTCTCACTAAGACTGTTTTATGAGAAAACTTTGCAATACATTGTGCAGGTTCACAATTCTCCATTGAGCACCAAAAAATCCAGAGATTCTGCAAGAAGGATCAGGCTAATACTCTGGAAGAACACATTTAATTCAGCTACAAGGAACAGGAAAATTACACTATATTTTTAAATACATTTTATACTTCTATTTTTAAATAAAAGGCCTGCTGTTGTAGTCCCCATGTAGGTAGAATTCTTTTAGAATTTAAAAAAAAGTGCCTTAGTTAGGACACCAGGACAAAACTGAAGAAGTGTTCAGATATTTTATTATATTAAAACTTCCAAATTGAACTAGCAACTGATAAAACAACTCTCAGACTAAATTTTTCTAGTATGAGGTACCTTTTTAAAACCTCAAACTTCAGTGCAAACTCATAGCACTTATTTTACAAGTAAACTTAGAGCATCTTACACGTTTGTGAAAAGCTGCTCTTGTTACAGTAACTCCAAGGCTTAGCTAATCAAGCCTCACAACTAAAAAGAAAGAACCTAAATATGAATGTAAAAGAGCACACACATTTACTATAAACAAACGCAACAGAAACCAGAGGTTTGTGCATAGACTGCTTGCAAAATAACTCCACTTGCTGCTTCAGTATCAAAGCACTGAAGAACCACAACTTCCCAGTTATCCAATCCTTCTCCAGGGATTCTCACAACCAAAGAGTGAACTGTGCATTTTAGCTCATTCTTGATCATTTTGAACATGCAAATGTCAAGAACTCCTGGGAAAGGCACTGTATTAGGGAACCACAGGTATACTTGTAAGCACAAACCCCCATGCGATGTGTACTATGCACCTGTGTATATAATATAAATATGCACACATGCACATAATTAGAAATCTTTCTTCTTTAATACAACCATGTTGGGTCTCAAATTTCAGCTCTCTGATGCTCTAAAGTTTTGCTGAAAACACAACATTTGTCTTTAATACAAGAACAAACTTATGTCACAGGCAGAGTTGCTCAGTATGGGGCACCAAGTGGCAGTGCAGGCCTGCCCCAAGGTTGGTCCCAGGGAACTCAGCACCTTCCCCGCTGCCAGCCAGGAGGGACCACTGCTCCACCAGGCTCCACTCCACCTCCTCACACCACATCTACATGCTACCGGCAGGGAGGAGGGAACAGAATCAACTGGAAAAGAAACAGCAGATGAAAGAGGGACAAATAGGGAGCTCAAGATGCTAAAGAAGAGAGGAGGCAGCATCAGGCTCCCTTCCCCTGGAAGGGTTTTCCACTATTGCCCCGCTATCTGCAGCCACTGCTCCTCCAGTCTCACAATCCCTGCCACAGGCACAATCCACCCTTCAGCTGTGAACACTTCCCCCCCCGCCCCAGCCATGGCAATAATGCTCCCAAGCCTTTCATCGCTCTCTCTTCCTCCCTTTCTTTCTGAAAACCACAGCCAGGAGAGAGATCAGCTAGACAAAAACTTAAACCAGTGCAAATGTGAAATAACAAGGTAAAACAAGTATTTTGCTATTGCTGGACATGCTGCAGACATTGTGCCTAGTAACTGTGGCAATATCTAGCGCAAAAGAAACTTAGCATCAATCTTTTGTTTTTAAATGACATTCAACTCAAACATGCATAGGGAGAGTAAAGTTATTTTATTAAATCATGCACATCACGTGTGTTAGTGCAAATAGTTTAATCTGTACTCCAGAAATTCTATTGTATTTTTATATCTTTACAAAATAGATTTAAAACAATTATTTACTTTAAAAAATGTAATTCTGAAGTTAAGCATTTCAGAACAATATTTGCAATAACCTATATACAAGAGGTACTAAGTACCACTGGCATACGAGTGTTCTGTGGTTGGGTGGCTTCCTGCAACTGAAAAGGATGAAATGAATGAACTAAATGAAAATATTTACTTTCTACAAGTCACTTGTGGACTATTTTTTCCAACTAATAATCCTCCCATTAGCAAATCCCATGTAACTTAAGATAGAATCTTTAATTAAAGGACAATGACCCTTAAAACCTCACAGAGTAAATTATATGCTAAATTTCTATTTAAATATTTAAACTATCTGTCGATTGCCATAACATATTTTAAAGCCAATTCAACTTCTGAGATTACCTCCCTATTTTTGAAGTTTCCTTTAGCACAGCCATTTTACTTTACCATTCTTTAGCATATTAAGTCTTTAATAAACTTTTTTGACAGAACTGTTGAGCTGAACAAGACAACTACAGTCTACATTTAATTCAGCACTAACTACAGTGATTCCCACCAAAAGTCAGCAAATAGCAATAGTTATAGTACTTAGATAAGGAAAATAAACTTTGTAATGGGGACCACTGCATCATACTTACAGCCATGTGATGAGGATGCACAAAATTTTACTACCAAATTAAAATCATCTTGACCTGACAATACGTCATCAGGTATATGATTCCAATTTTGTAGTATTTTATGTATCATAGATTTTTTTCAGCTAATCACAGACGTACTGTAGCAGTTCTCTTAAAGTTACGTCAACAAAAGCTTATCTAAAGAGCTTCTCCAGCTCAAGTCAGAAAGTATCAAATGACTGAAAAAATAAATTGATACATGTGGTATGTGAGAAATTATTCATACTTTTAAAGAACGCATCTCTTTAAATATATGAAATTTAATAAATTACATTCAAACTAAAGTTAACGTAAGTTGAATCACTGCACTATGTCCATCAAATGACCAAGTACTTGCTCCCAGAAATACCTTAGTTCACTCAAGAACACACACATGCTTACACTCGCACACGCGCACACTAAATACTCTAGGCTGGTCTTCACCATCAATATCTCTATCTCTTTAAGGCTGGACATGAATTGTGTTTATTCCCAAAAATCATTAATAAAGCAATCCTTATCAAAGAAAAATATGCTTCCTTTGAAAGGCGTGATAAGAGAAGTTTTCTTAAGTCTTGTTCCCAACAGCTCAGTGACTAACAGCAAGTAAAATGGTATACTAGTTTTTAAAAAAAAAAAAATTTTGTACTGAAAGGCACTGAGCATACTGCATCTGTTTTCCAAGTATCTGCAAGGTTACTTGGCTTGGGTGTCCAAATCAGAAATGTGTTTTTCCTTCTAAATCTGGCAATCAGATTCTAAAGTAAGTGTCCACAACCCTAGCCATTATAAATAATTTGGTACCAAGAAGCCTACTTTAGGCCACCATTATAGTATTCAGAATCCCAACATACTAATTTAAAACTTGCATGACATTGTAAGCAAAAATATTGCTCACAGTATGATGAATCACAATTTTATTCCCTCTTTATAGACAGATACATTTTATACAGTTTAAAGCAAATGACCCTACTGCTGTTCTCACGCAGAGCTGTGCTGTATTAAGAGGTAAAAAGGAAGAGAATTAATCTGTTTTCCCTCAGTATATCAATGTTGCCAGCTTCTAAAGGGAGGACGGTGTATGGATTCAACAACAGTTCTCATGGAGAAGCTCTGGTTAGGCCTGGGTACAGCACCACGGCTGTTACAGCAACCAAAGCTGCCATCACAGGCATCCAAGGCCATTGTCTCTGTGTGGAGAGAAAAAAAAAATCAATATCATATTTGTTCTAATTCATACTAATCAGTTTACCCCGTGGTTCCTGAAAGTCCTGAGTACCTGTTGATAGGCATCACTAAAATGTTACCCATGAGCCCTACGGCAGGCTAGTCCTGACTTAGAGCATCACAGTAAACCATGTTTCTCTAGCAAAGGGAACTCCACAACTCTTCATGACTGAGGATCATCAGGAGAACTTTTGGCAGTTCCGTATTTCCAGCTTCCGTTACTGTACGCACCTCAAAGAAATCTGCTATTAAACATGTGAGGGCTTAAGATGTATAAACATTGCTTGTGCCAAGTAATCACTAGACACAGGTTTATGCAGTACTGATATCTTTAACTTAGCTTTTGAGTGTTTAAATCCAGATCTATGAAGTTAGTTTGTAGCAGATCCTAACAACATCATTTCAAATGGATTGTCACAACATTTCATGACAGCAATAGCATTTTAAGAGGAGGACACACTGAGAGACGTTAGAGAAAATGCAAGCTGAGAGTTCAGAATACAAACCAACCACCTATTTCTCGTCTTTTTTTTCCATCTTCTTCATAGCAATAGTGAGAAAAATTAAACTGTTTAGAGCCAGAGAGGAACTTCTTAGTCCATAAATAGGAACCAAAGCTTGTTGATTTTTATTATTAGAGGCAAACTCTTCATTTTTCATAGTTAATTAAGCAATTAAGTTTTCTTACAGGCCCTAGCATCGCAGCATTGTGCAAAAGGTAG
Source organism: Pygoscelis adeliae (assembly GCF_000699105.1). Classification (NCBI taxonomy): domain Eukaryota; kingdom Metazoa; phylum Chordata; class Aves; order Sphenisciformes; family Spheniscidae; genus Pygoscelis; species Pygoscelis adeliae. Next base: position 378,061 of record NW_008824598.1, read on the forward strand.
CCCATTTGCTAAAGACAAACTGAGACCAAGTTAGAAGAGGCACATTCAGAACCAGTTAGAACGAAATTCATTGTTAGAATTAAAGAAATCACACAGATGTTAAATGATTAGTTGATTGCTCAGCTCACCAGTATCAACAGAATGGCATATTAAATGAAGGGTTTGCTTCAGGTAAAGAAATACCTGTGAGCATTTCACCATGCACTATTTTATACAGAAATGGCACAAACAGGTGAGGGACAAACATACATTGACTGAACAGTAGTGCTTGTACCTTTCGCTACCACAATGGGCCGTAACACCAATACAGGAAAGCCAGGATTAGGCCGATGAATACGGCTGGGACGGGTTGTAATATGGAAGGCTAAAGAAGGGAAGGGATATTAAAAATCACTTTGTGCTATAAATCAATCAGGTAAAGATGATTTAGAGAGGGGAAAATAAGTCAGTGAGTTTTGTTTTAATTGAAATGTATTAAAGACATCTAACACAATACAGCATTATCTAATCTGGTATACAAAGTTAGTACACCATTCTACTCAAATGAACAGGGATGTTTAAAAATAAAGGGAGGTAAGCAGAAAATGTTCTAAGAAACCTCTTGTCACAACTTGGAATTTAGCACTTAAAAACAATACAAATCTTAAACTGATTTGCCTGTATCTTATTTATAGTTGGTTTTAGTTTTTCCAAGTGATAGGAAATCCCGTCTGGATTTCTTAAGGCAGAAAAGACTCACACCAGATATTGAGTTTTTCAGCTACTTCTTCATTCCTTGCAAGTTAGCCTTTCCCATTTTCCATCACCAGCCTCCAGGAAAAACAATCTTTTTCCTCCATTAGTAAATCAATTACAACTATGTCCACAGGCAAACCCAGTAGTTCAGACATTTCCATGAGATTGTAACATAACTGTACAATCAACACTAAGTTACTATAAAGCAGGGAAGTACATTTCTATTAGAGATACCACAAAGATCAGCATCTCTGGCAGGTCATCAGCCTTGTGACCAAATGCAATTCTGAAAATCAATCGAATGTTGCAGCCAGGCCAAACTACCAGCTGGCAAGATTGCAGGGTTCGTTTAGCTTATGGCCTCGTTAGAGCCACCTACACATTTTCTCAGCTACATTCAATTAACTGTAAACTACTTTACTTCACATTCTGGATGGATAGCCTCTATCCTTAATATGATAAATTAAAAGCAAAAATGGACCTAATTTCTTTTTAAGCTGTCCTTGGAAGACATGTCTTTTCGTTGTATCTTAGCCTACATATTCGTGCACACACACAGACACACAGAGGTTAAGTTCAAACCATGCCAAATATTTTCTTAAGAACTTTTTTGTGCTGAAGCCACCTTGAATTTGTTCAAACAAATAAATAATAAATTAATGTTTGAAGACTTTCTAAAACATTGTGATTCATAAATAAAATCTCATCCTTATGAATTTGTAGAAGTCACTTAATCATAGAACCTCCAATATGGTTCAAAACACAGGAATCTTAGAAGGTATTCTAGTCTCTGCCATTCAATTCAAGTTTGTTTTAATCAAGGCAAATATTTAATAGACAAATTATGTGTAACTATTAAAAGTAATTTTCATGCAGGATTATTTTTGTCATTGGTGCCACAAATCAGAGTGCCACCTTCCCCAGAAAGCATGTTGGCAGAAATAATCACAGCAGTGTTCAAAAAAGTGCCAGAAGTTTAAGTCAACCAGAGCAGCTAATGTTCTCAAACCAGTCACATAAACAAATCTGTCATAAAGCGCATCAGGAAATAATCAGTGACTCAAGCATGCAAGCACAAGTAGTATACCACACTGCTAAGCGTTTCAGAACACAACACTTTTTTTTTAAATTAAAACTTAAGTATAAAGACTTAATATTCAAATGATATCCCAAATGGAGTACAGAAGCCTTGTCTTTTCTAACATCTGTTAGTTCACTGAACAATTCTATGAATTGATTTTTTTTAATTTTTTAAATTTATTTTTTAAGTTACATGCATTCATGGATGTGGCATCTTGGCAAATGAAACAGATGATAAATATCTACCACATTAAACGAAACTGCCTCCAAACGATTAAATTTTCCCCCTCATGAACTTATCAATCTATAACAAATCTCCTTATTGTCGAGGAGCATTTAACTAGGTGCTTCATTAAAAATGTGCATCTTGTATTAGAATATGAAGATATGCAAACTCAGATACAGATGGGCTGCAAAAAGCAACAAATCCCACAGTGGGAAGTCACTTTTGGTGGGACACTGTCCTCTGAAATGAAGTAGCAGATAATGATTCCAGCATAAGGGGACAAAGGTACTTGAAAAATTTGACCTCAGAACTCAGCCCAGTATCCATGATGCTTCAAATAATCCACAAGATAGATACGTTTTACATTACTGATTGAGAGTAATGCTTGCTTGGACAGCAAGCTTGTCCTGCAAGTCCTTAGATGGTTGGATGCTCCTCTTCATACCCTGACCTCCAGGTTTCAACTGTCATAACTAACTCCTCCTCTGGAAGCAGATTTTAGCAACTGCTGTGGATCCTGATTTCATTTAAATACTCACCTCAAATTCTTCCTAAAATTTCCCTTACCTTGCAAGCCACTTTCCACTTTCATCAGGTGCTCCAATTCCCTTCACACTATTTCTTCCCTCTACTATCCCCCTTTTTCCACTGATCATTTTAATCCTGAGGTTAATGTTTTTAACAAAGGAGAAAATCTCACATTCACAATTATTTATTCAGTGTGATCTCTTCTACTAGAATGGGAGTTTTTTGGTTGGTTGTTTTTGACTTCTGCCTACTTTAGTAGCTCAATATTATCTGAGCATTGCAGAAGAATTCAAAGCAGGAAACAGGTTCTTTGACAGCTCTACTCTATTAAAGGTTTACATTCAGTAATTGTCTATGGCAAGAGTATTCACACAAATTTTGGGCATCTAGCAGCCAGCTGACTTTAGAGGATGGTACCTGTAAAACTTTCTTCATAGTCAGAGAAACAGTTTCCTAAAAGGCTATTACAGAGCATCTGTTTCTTCCTGTTTTGTACTGTCCACTACAGGAGTTGCTCACCCTGCACTGATCAGAGGCAGTACAGGAAGACAATAAACCAGCCATCCTAGGGTAGTAAGGTATCTAGAATAAGGCTATGACCACCTTATAATGTGTCTGCCACACCCTTAACATTTGGAGGATTTCAGAAATCTCAGTATAAAAAAAGCTGTCCCTAGCTGTAAACTCAATTCTAATGATACAACCTCTCAAATTAATTGCAACAGAACAGAATATTTTCATTAGTGAATAGAAAGGACAGTTCAACTGCACTGTTTAAAGCATGAGCCAATCAGGGATAACCACTGTTAAGAAGCATGAGCAAGAGTAAGGAGGGAACATCTGTTGTAATAAACACTAATAAAATAAAGGCATCTTGAAAAAAGTTGCTTAATTCATTTGGATACAGGTTTCTCAGCTTTTACCCGTGTATCATTCTCTGAAATTAAAAAGGCCATATTTAAACCTGTCACACAACTGTAAATTTAACTTACATGCGTAATTGTAACAGTGTAATGACCTGCAAATTTGCACAGGTAGTACCAGAATGGAATTTTGCATATAATACGGTACACAGCCTTTTTTTTTTTTTAAAGTCTGTCCTTTTCTATTGGACACTTACATACTCCCTCAATCAACAGAATTGCCAGTGTCATAACTGTACTTCCCCACATATTTTGTACAGACTTACGTTGTTTCCTTTTTCTTGTAGCAGCTTCAGGTTTTCTTTACACTGTTTGAGCTCTTCTGTGAGTGACTGATTTTCTTGTTCAGCCATCTCATACTTTGCCTTCAGCTCTGAGAGCACAGTCTGTGTTCTTTCATACTAAAGACAAAGAGAAAACAGTCCGTGGACTCCTGGACACCCAACACATGCTCACATTTGCTTAGCACACAGCTTCCTTTCCTGTCATCTGCCTAGAGTAACTCATCTTGGATCAGTACACTCCTTTCATAAAAACAGGGCAGAAAAATCTTAGTTTAGATTTTCTTTTTTTCTCAATGAAGATTTTGTCCTTGACTTTGAAGGGCTATGATTACCAAAAAAAAAAAAAAGGAAATATGAAGTAAATGCAAGGCCTTAACTCATCTCTCCTACCAAACAATTACTCATTTTCATATTGGAAAGGACTGTAAAAACTATGAAGACAAAACAAGAAACAGGGGAACAAGGAGACCTTTACATTTAAATAGTGGTCTTACATCTAGGCTGTAGTTTAAATACCTACAACAATCAAACAGGTGCAAAAATCAACATTCTGTATAAAGTAAAACAAACCCTCTTCCCACACAGCAAACTCAAACATAAAAGTAAGAAAGGCATTAAAAAAAAAAATATTATGCCTTCTTACAATCATGCCATAATCCTCAGCATGGGTCAAGTACAAACATACTGGGTGAATGTGTCTCAGGTTCCTATAGTATGGGCAGCTTCTCCTTTTTCAAACTCACATTCAATTTTTTTCTATAGATCACAGATTTTCTAGTAGTCCTCATGACAGGGATTAGTAAGGACAGAACCAATGATTTTCAGTACTAGCATTTACCACAAATTTAAAAGATTAGGCATCTTTACAAATACATCTGATTACAAAAACACAGACTAACAAGACATGGTTTTTCAAATTCTGAAAATGGTAAGGAATGTGACATGGATGAATTAATGACAAAGCAAAGGGTTGCAAAATAAACTAGAAGCAGTGATTGGGGAAAACTTCACTCAAAATGCTCATATAAGTAATTAATTGTTGGAGGCTATGGCCTTCTTCCAGACATCATCTTTAGAGGTGAGGCAGGTGAAATATATGCTTCAAATGCTAGCTTTTCCTTATGCACTTGCTAATCATCTTCAGCAGCTTAGAGATCCAGTAAGATGAAAGGAGACCTTTGTAAAGAATGTGTAGTCTCTTTGTCAAATAAAAGAGTTGAAATCTAACTAGGAAGATCATACTGACTAAAAAGAATTTATTTTGAGTCATAACGGCTAATGAAGCTCTATACCACGATGTCCAGGAAGACTCCAAATAAGGGTTCACCTGTCTGAAGAGCTTAAAAGTAAATTCATTAAGGTAATGCACAAAAGTACACTCCAGGAAGGTCCCAAAACACACGCAAGTCATTTTGTCTGAATCTTCCTTTTTGGATTTAACCCCCAGTTTATATATTGTTAGCTACCATAAAAGTACTTACAATAAAAGTATGAAAATTTTTCATTACTAGAAATCTTACATTTTTCCTTTTCTTTTAAGCTCAAAAGTCAAAGTCATTGGGCATTATATTCTCTCAAAACAGAAATAATGTTTCATGTTACCTCTTTCTGAACATCTTTTGCTTGACTCTCAGCTTCACTGAGTTGGCTTTTTAGACTAGCTGCATCCCGTTGATGTTTTTCTCTCAAAGATCCCATCTGATTTTCAAGTTCCTTTCGAGACATTTCAAGAACACTTATATCGCTGGTTAGCGCTAAACTCTGTTTCTGAGAGCTGAAAAACAAATTCCAATTGATTCCTCATGTGTTTTAAATTTAAACAAACAAGAGATTTTTTTAAAGCACTTTTCATCCTCCTAAGCTTCACACATTATTTTTATTTAATATGGAAATATCAGCTTAGAGCAATCATAGAAGTGCAGATCATCATTGTCTCCCTATACGAAGTACTGACACAAAAGGCTGGCCATAGTCTTGCTTTTAAATATGTGCACAGCTTAGTGTGTACAATTAATCATAATCTATAATTTAAATAATTTATCATTCATATTTTTTAGTTTATTTTACTTTTTATTATTCACTAAGTATTTATTATATACTCCAAAGTATTTTGAAACAAATTTGTAATGAGAAGTCTGTCCAAGGTTGTTAGAAGTATTTCACTTATTTGCACACACGCTTCTTTGCTTACTCCAGTTGCATAAGCTAATAGCTAGTATATTCTTCAAGTGTTTATTACAATTGTGTAATAGTCATAGAAAGCTCTAAATTAAGCCATTACAAACTTCAGTGTAATAACCAAGTAGTGTTAATTTGTGCCTATGCAAGACAAAGAAAAATAAGGGAGAGATCTTGCTATCTCCATTATGCAAATCCTGTATTTGCTCATGTGACCTTCCATATGAAAAAATATGAGTAGAAATCAGAGCATGATGGAACGAAAAAGAAAAGTTTGATTCCTGTAAAATAACACATTACTTCTAGAAATGTTTTACTGTGGGAAATTTCCATTTTTTCAATTAGATCTTACAGCAGTGAGGAAGCCGGGGGGGGGCGGGTATAAAATCTAAGTATGATGGTAAAATTCAGATCTACAATAAAACAAACTTGCTGTCCCATATTTACTTTGTGAATTAAATTCCGGTATCTGAAACTGGAAAACAACATAATAATGGCAGATGAAGGGATTAGAGGGGAAGTTACTTCCAGGCAGAAGATTTAGATAGCTTTTAGCAATGATGTGTGCTCAAATAACAAAAGAAATAAAGTAAAATACAAATAGTCCTGCGCTCTAAAATCCCTCCCAAAAGATATTATGGCGCTTGCAATAAAAAGATTTGTATTTTTCTGTTAAGCAAAATATGATATAGAAAACTGTTTCTGCCTATCATTACTATTCATAATGTGACAGGCTTTCAGGAGACACCATACTATCTGAGAATCATTTTCCAACCCTGAACACTGAGAAAATTTTAGGTTAGGAAATCTATGTGGTTTATTATCTTTTAAGTAGAAGGATAACTGTTAAGTCTAAATACTTCCACAATGCACGCTTCCAAGTCCTTATTAAAAGCAGCAAAATAAGTCAGGTTACCTTATAACGATATAACATGACTGATAAGTAATACAGAAGCATTTGCAAAATAGAAAAAACTAGCTTAGTATAACAATTTGGCATGAAAGTGTGTTCTGCCCAAAACTATGATATAAATAAAATATCAATACATTTATTGAAACACCATCAGACATTTAGTACCACTTTTGGGAAGAATAAACAACAACAAAAAAAATCTTCAGCTACTATGATACCTTCCTAGACAAATCCATTGTGCCCTTACCTAGAAAGCTCCTTCTCTTGTCGTTGAAGTTCAGATGTAAGCAAAGTATTTTCCTTCCTTAGTGTAACACACTCAGCTTCAAGAGCACTCCACTCTGCCTTCAACTTTTCAAGTTCACCTGCAACGAATAAAATTTAATTGAACTGAGTAAAATTATTTCATGACTGCTTCAAGCATCACCAGCTAATAAATGGAGGAAAAGCTGGTATCAGTCATAAATCTCAAATATATTTGATTATAATCACGTCACATGAATTCTCTCAAGCATCTATAAAACATTACCATATCTTCTACTGTTATGAGGTTTGTGAGCCATTAAACAAGCTAGTGCTTTTTTTTTTGTGAGCTTTTTTCTAAAGCGCAAAGGAGCAGAAAACAGTCTGTTTATGGGTCTACTCTAGTATTTTAGAAATAGTGACAGAAAAGTGTATTTGAAGAAAATAATTTCCCAGACTTGAAAATAGCAAACAACTGGAATCACTAGATACCACGCGTCTGCTGCAAGGAACAGAATGTTTAAAGCAACAACTAAAGGGTGAAAATGAGACCTTTTAAATAAATCAGTCCCTGGTAAAATAGATAAAAATCAAGGTTACACACATATTAGTAATATAATGACAGAGACTGGAGTCTGAACTGGAAAAAGGCTCCTCTGGCAACTTCACAAAGATTAACTAATTCAGAATTTAAAGCATATTTTGTACATGCCAGTTTCTCTTCGGCATGTACAAAATTTCAACATGAGCTTTTGAACTGTATTAGCAGATTCTCCAAGACCTGAAGCTATAGGCCTGGAGTAGCGGCTCTCAACCAGTCCTCATGAGATGTGGGTGCATTACAGGTGAAGTGAAACACAAATGAAGGAGCCTAAAAGAAGCCCTATACTGGCTCAGCACAACATATTTGTATCTCTCTACATCATGTGTCTAGAATAAAGCTTTAATTTTAAATTTATTTTAACATTTTTATGTTAAAAATGAGATGGTACCAACAGTTTTATTAAGCCATAACATACAGTTATTTGTCTCAAGTGAAGCTTTGCTAGAAAAATTAAAGGGTCAGAAGCTACCCATTTACAGGCTTAAATTATACAGAAGTTACACAAGTCCTTTTGGAAATCTCTGGCAATATCAATCTCTCAAATAGTACAAGTTTTCCATCTTTTCTAAGTGGAATTATACTTGGCCTACTTTTGGTATCAAAGGGTACCTAAGCTAATTTAGGCACAATTGACAATTACTACTTAATGAAGTATACAAAACAGCTTTTGTAACACTACAAGCCTTGATACACATATATAAACACACACATGTGTATATATATAGACATAGTAAATGACTAGAGAGACACAGACAAATAGCAATTTGAATAATTGGCATCCATCAGATTGAGAAGGATGCTACTGTTAGCACTGGTCTGTGACATCCTTTTAAACAAGTACCTTTTAAGCGAGTAGCCTCTTCCTTCTGCTGATCCTCACACTGCTGACATCTGAGCTGAAAACTGGCTTGCAGACTTACAATTTCTTTTTCATAATCTGAAGCATCTTTCCGCCACCGTTCCAGTTCTGCTCGCACTGTTTGCAGCTCGTCTTGCAATGCAGAAATATCTGTATCTCGTTCTGATGCTGCCTTTTCTGCTACTTGTTGAAGTGACAGAATCTCATTTTGAGCACTGGCTAGTTCATTTCGAGTGCTTGAAATTTCATTCTCCTTCTCCTCACGAAGATTCTCAGTATCTTCTTGTAACCTTTGCAACTGAGCTGGAAAGCATAACATTAATGTTAATATTTTTAAAAACTGTACTTACAGAAAATCTAAAAAACTTAACTCCCTTTCTCAACTTGTTTATGTTTAATAGGACTAAAGAATCCTAATGCAATTGAAAAAGATAGTAATCTTGTCAAATGCTGTACCCTTAAAGAGACATGTATGTGGAGTCCTGTATTACAGAGTGTCAAAAGAAACAAGAACTATGGTTGGACAAAGCTTTCTTAGACAGGGTTGCGTTATGTGTGTGATACTAAAGCAACTATCAAAAATCTGAAACCAAGATTTAGATCCAACTTCATTGTAAGCAAAACAAGTGTTACAGAACAAGGACACTGTGGGGTTCAGGGACAAGAGGAAAAGCAAGAAAGCTTCTGCGACAAACCAAACAGTTGCAAAGCTACATTGGAAATGTTTGCCTGTTCAGCAGTTAACTTGTGATGTCTAAATATTTGAGGCACAGAGTCTAATTTCTACTCCAGTCTCAACACATAGTAAAGGAAATAAAAGTTACTTTACTTCTTTGCAAAAAGCATTTTTCAAACTGCAAGATTAATTTTGAATTGAAAGGGACAGCTGCATCGAATATACTGAACTGTAAGAAGTCCTTTAGCATCTACATTTTACTGTAAATGTGCAGCAGTCACATACATGCTAGGTTATTTTACATTTCTGCCTGAAGCAAATCTTATAAATTATTCCCATTCAAAACTGTTTCATTACTAAACACATCTCTGAGCACAACTATTTTTCATAAACACATGCAAATAGAATCCAGTGCAAATAGTTGGAAAAAAAAAAAGTACAGTACAGAGGAAAGGGAAGCATGAAAGAAAGAATAACAAAATTATAGTTAAAACCCTGACTGATGGAAACAAAGTGTTTAATTTGCTTTTTAAAGAAGACATATCAGAGTTCGCATGTATTTCATTGATTTTTAACATGGGAAAAAGCAATTACTAAATTAATGAAGAATTGCTCTGAGAAGAAAAGTGCAAAGTTCTTAACATCACTTGAAAAACTAATACAAGATACTGTAGAGGGTCAGAATTACACATTTAAAGTTATACGTTATAGAAGCAAAGGGCAAAAAAGGACAGTGGAAAGCACGGGGAAGATAACCAAGGCTGAGTAACCTTCATAGATTTCTTGTATTGATTTTTGTTCTCTCAATCCATTACAGAAGATGACACGGAGAATGTGAGCGAGTTGTGCTGTAAACTGATAGCATTAAAACTACTCAAGAGAGACTTGCACTTTCATGACAACTATACTTGAAGTTTTTCAGTAGCTGCATATACCGTAATATAGGTAGAATTCATATACAGGTAAAATCTAGAAACTTTGCTGTTAGTTGATGTACAGTGAAGAAAAACATAACTTTTTTTCCCCTCCTCTAAACAGGCTCCAGCAAGACATTTAGCTCATTAAATAAAGAACCTATGAATTACCCAATTCCATACTCTGGAGGAAAAAGACAGTATGGGAAAAACCATGATAGTTATTATATATTGTAATATGTAAGAGCTATTATAGACAACAGTAAGTTAGATTTCACAGCAATTCTGTGTAAGATGAAACAGTATCTGTTCCATAACAAAGACATTTGCAGCATGATGGATTTTTAAATATATGTGAACAACAGGAGGCTTACTACCACCTCATTTGTTCGGAAATAGTTTCTAAAGGATTATACTAACAGAATAGCAAACAAAGTAGTAGATGAGAACAACCCGACAATAATACAACACATTACACATTAACAATTGCCTTTCCATGTATCCTTACATTAGAAGCCTTGAATCTATCAAACCAATATGCTAGGAAACCACGTTTCTAAAACACCAAGAATTATGACTTGCTAACACAGCAGGTGCCCATTAATGAGCAAATGAGTGATTTTTCAAACCATATCTTCCTGATACTATTTTCTTTATCAAGCC
>NW_008824598.1:388901-400898 GCF_000699105.1 Pygoscelis adeliae
TGCTTATCAAAAATGGCAGTGTTTCCAATAAATTTGTTTTTTTTCCTTCTGTCTGCATTGTTGACGAACAACTCTCCCTTTGAATGTTCAGGCGTGAAAACAAGCATGGTATGACTGAAAATCCAAACACATAAAAGTGTTTCTAAAGTTTGTTGGAGTTGTAGAAATAACTTACACAGGAAAATTACTACCAAGAATATTGGAATGGTTTCTGAAGCACTGGATATAATTTGAAAGGGCAATTAGAAATAAAACTTCCATTACATCTCTTATTTATGTAAGCCATTACCTCATCTAAACTGAACACTTCACTTTTTTTTTTTTAAAATAAGTAATGACAAGTTACTTGAATTTCCTTGCTTTACCTATCTGTTCATCTAAAGAGCTCCACACGTAGAGACAGGATCTCAGTTGTTTCTGTGGCACTTCTCTATGACAAACACATAAAGCCATATAGCACTGGCTGGCCTAAAACATTCATTCCATGAAAATACTTTAAGAAACGCTACTGCATGAAGCTGTCAGGATATTTTTTCTCCACTACAGTTCATAGAGGCTGCCAAGAGAGAATCCTAACATCCTGATAACTTTTCTCAAGTTGTGAGATGTGTCACCCCCTAAAAGTTTGGGAAGCAGCAAGCATACAATGAACTTCAAAACGTTTTGAACTACCATGGAGAGAGAAGAGGAAACATAAGCAAGACCTCACTTGAGAAGGGTTCAGGAGACAAAAACGTACTGAACTGACAAGAGGCATCTTGCAGTTAAGTTTGGCCCTGTCAACCTTCTACTTCAATTATCTTTTTCTGAGGGGGGAAAAAAAAAAAAAGATTTCTTATAGAAATAACTATCAAATCCTAATTTCTAACTTTTGCTACAGTATTTTTTACTTGGAGAATTTTCATTATTAGCAGGACAAGATTCAAAATTAAATTGCTCCTCTTGTTCTGAAGATGAGTATTATTTAAGCTCCTCTTTCTTACAGGCACAATGGCAAAAAACGTAAATATTCTTTGCTGACATTCATATAAAACAGTGCTATTACATAAGCTTCTCAGTGTAACTGGTATATGACAAGTACCACATTCCGCAACAAACTACCACCCATAAAGTAATTTGCTAAAGCTATTTTGATTTCCTAAGAAAGTGAGGATTGTCAGTCCATCTGCCTGTCTGCTCATCTGCCTTCCAACCATTTTTAGGTCCAAACCAAATGATATGCTGACAAAGATACCAAGGTATGAAGCTCCTACAAGTTTCATAACAATCAATGGCTTAGTAGATGTTCAAACTAATGCTTGCTCTAAGGAAGAGTCATAATATAACCCTTATTGATTTTAAGGCTAGACAGCCTCTTGACCAATATGCTCACTCACATGCACAGGCTGACAAGTTAATGTGATACAGAATACATGACACAAGCTACGTAAATCATGGGATTCCATTCTGCTATAATTATTTTGGGCTGAAAAGAGCATGATTGGTCATACTGTTTTTTCAAAAAGCATAGACAGTGTCTCTGTTGCAGAAATTTTACTGCATGCTCTGAGGTAGGATGCAGATCTGGAGCGATTAAAAATTTATTTAAGCGCATTCTACCAATGAAGTGAAGAGACTGAGTAGCACAAAAAAAGACTAAAACTTCTGAGTGCTTCTGAGTGATAAAATAGTCACAGTAAGAATCCCTGAATCATTCAAAGCTGAGAAAGACTGAAGAGAGAGAAAGGAGAAGAAGTATGTGTTACAGATTACATCTTTTGCATTTTCTAAGTTATGATGAGAACCACAGGAATTGGCAAGAAACATTACACAATAAAATTCAAACATATGGTGAAAGAAATCAAATTCAAAAGGAAAATGTTAATTGAGTGTATGTTTATTAGAGCTTTGGCTGTTTCTGTGGCATCATAAGCAGTGTATTTTCCCTAAAAGAGTGGGGTAGGGAAAAAAAATTCCTACCTTGCAGAACATTTATTTGCTTGTTAGATTCTTCAACTTGCACTCGATATGCTTTTCTCTCTTCTTCCAACAGCGCTATAAATGAAAGTGAAAATGTGCCCAAAAGTTTTTCTTAGTAAGAAGTATTTCAGCTCTGTAATTAGTTTTAGTCACAACTTTCCCTTAACTGAAAAGATTAAAACAATCATATTATTTCAGTAAGTTTTCAAAGCTAGTAACTGTGTAAGTAGTTTAATAAAAAGTTAATATTAAGACATCATTCCATTATTGTGGTAGTATTACAATTAATTTGAAATTAATATAATCTGTTGCCTGATCCAAAAACTCCACGTGTGCTAAATGCAAACTGGTGTGGGAGGAGAAAAAAAAAGCTGTAAATACACCCCATAAAGAACACTGAACAATATGCAAATAAACTGGACTATACTATTTCTTGTCAAAAATAATCCATAGTTTGCTGAGGATAATGATACAGCTACATATCTGATAAGATGATCTAAACAAACAACTACCACTGAATACATTAAATTATGTGCATTATCTGACTGAAATACAGATGATTCAATACCTGTAGATGCATGTGTTTTATAAGGATGAAATATATGGAGTTCAAGTATGTATTCAATACCATGAAAAGATAATTGGTCTATCTTGAACCAAAAAGTCAGAGCTCAATCTGACTGTATACAGAGTTTAGAAAAAAAGCAAGAGTTTGACATTCTGTGCAGAAAGATGCGAATGCTATGAAACAAATTTATCTAACAGTCAGTCAGCAAAACTGGACCCCCTTTTAAGACTGCCTGATAAACACAATTTTAATGGATACCCTACACAACCAAGTTGATATGGGTCTCACCTTGAAGTTCAAAGCATTTTTGTTTACTTGTCCTAGCTAGCTCTTGAGCTTCAATCAGTTCCTTGTGCAGTTGCTGAATTTCTTGCTTAGCCTCAGTCTCTGATTGTGCACCCTGCAATTCATCTGATAAAAGAACATTTTCTTTAAATCATAAATTTGTACAACAGTTTAATTTGTGCTGCCATGTGATGACTGGCGACTTTTGACTCAAATCATCTGAAGTTAGTTGAAGTAAACTCAAAATTGGATTAGATAAATATTAGCAAAAGTATTAATATACTTTTAAAAGCAGGAAAACATATGTAAACTTTAAAACATTCATTATATATAACATGCAGTATAAAACAAAAGCAAACAAGAAATGGAGAGTTTTTAAAAACACTGTATATAGATTGGCAAGAATTCCTGGATTGACAAAAACAAAGCAACAACAAGTGTAAGACAATCCTTGACTCTGTTTACAACTTGTCTATTTTTAAAAGGAAGCTACTGTAACCTTCTCTCTCCTAGCACACGCTTATCAGCAATGATCCTGCATCCCCTACCTCCCAACCCAAGCCCACCCTCCCACAGTCCTGCTCCTAACAGCACATACCAGCCCTGGCAGGCAGCATACCAGCACACGTACAGACCCAGCCTTGTACTGAGGCTGGTTAATGCCAGTCAGCTGCAAGAGATTATGCAAAGAGTTGCTATTAAGTGGTTTGCTACTGCCAATCGGCTTGCTACCACGCAAGGCTTGGCTGCCCCTCTCCCTCTGTGAATCACAACTACAAGGAAAGGAAAAATTTAGGGAAATTTCTAAAACAAAATTAAGAAAATGAAGAAAAGTCCACCCTCCTTATTTCATTCACTGGCCTAGAGAATACTAAACTACATTTTGCCCTTAAAATTTTTTTCACTATGTCTTAAAATATTAGGTATACCTTTAACACAATCAGATATCTATGCATGTTGTTTTAACTCTAAATAAAAACATTTGCTCTTCCCCACAAGTTTCGTATTAGCCAAAATGCATATTAAATACCTCTTGGGCTCATAAGAGATGAGTTGCAGTCGTAGACAAATTAAGTACTTCTAAAGCTGAAGTTTTGGGGTAATTTAAAAAGAGGAAAAATAAGTATTTGTAACAAACAGCAGTGTCCTCTAATGGGCACATGCTAGAAACTAGATGCAGTAACAAAGAGGAAGACAACGTTCTAGCCTGCAGGTATCTGCAATGCCAGGAACTGGACCCAGGAAACTCTCATTCACGAAATTTTCCTTAAGTAGTGTCTGTGCGGAAACATATCTTTCAATAGGCACAAAGAGCACTAATAAACTGAGAGTTTTAGAGAGCCAAAACTTTATATAAAGCCAGTTAGGTGAGAAAGATAAAAGAGGAAAATCAGTGAAAAAAGTTCAGCTGTACATCTTGGAAGAGGGAGAACAAAAAGGTATATGTGTTACACAGCTAACTAGTTAATAAACATCTACCACTATAGACTATATGGATTTAGGATAAAGGCACACTGCTTAGAATAAAAAACCCAAAGGATAAATTGCTTTGGTTGTCTGGACCTTTCACTAATAAGAAAAAAATACATACAAGCTATAGTTTAGTTTGTCATTATACTTGACATTCATATTTGACTGTATATGTCACCAATAAAGTAACTATAAATTTTTTTTTTGCTGTTTTCTTCATTAAAATAATTGGTTATCAAATCATGCTAAAGTATTCACACTGTATGCCTCTAAGAAAAGAGGCTATGTTTTTCCTATTCTCACAGTAATGAATTGGTGGGCTCGAATAGAGCCGAGGGCACACACGTGCTTTTAGACTTTTTCAGAACAAAATTATGAGAGCAGAAAGAACAAAGAGGACTACATATTTCATCCAAATACTTTCTCTTTCATAGTTTATTAGAGTTCCAAATCCAAGTTTCTCTTTACTGAACATGTTTTGTTCTTAGCTTCTCATGACTAAAGACTTGGGGCAATTAGACTTCAAGCCCTCCTTAATGAGACTGTTCAGAAGAAATGGATGAGAAAGTTGACAAATTATGCTCAAATCATGCCCGATAAAGAAGCAGTGTCCCAAATCCAACAATAGACACCCTAAATGAACTTTCTGGCGGACAGTATTTTTCAGTCAATGAAAGCACACGTCATAAAAGATAATACTGCTTCAAAGGAGATGAGGGACTCAACTTGTGGGACAACATAATCAGTTTAGCAAAAGCACAATGAAGGTAAAAACTCTTTCCTACTCAAATGCAATAGGGGAATTTCCATATGACATGCTTCTAAATCAAAAGCCAAGAAATATAAGGATGAGAAAATAACAGCTTTTCAGTCTTACCCAAACTGAAAGTTTCTTTAATGTCTTTTAGTTCAAAGCAAACATCATTTCTGTGCTAACTCTAGTTTTGAAAAAAATTCCTTAGTGAGTAGGATTGCTCTATTTATAAATAATAAACCTACTAGTTATCATCAGGCTTAGATTTAGTTCTCTCAAGAAGCAAACTCACATCACGAAAACCTGGTTTTAGAACCAACGTAAAAGGCTGCAATTAAAAAAAGTATTTGAGCAATTTCCAGAAGTATTCAGCATTGGACTAACTGTTCTCAGAGAAGCCTAAGGAATTCTATCATTAGTTACAACAAGGTGCCCCCCCCCCAAAAAAAAGGTCAAATACAACAGTTTGAAAACGCTCATTCATTTATTCTAGCTCATGGAAAATTTTAATCTGTGATCAGATTGTTTGCCATGTTACAACAAAGGTTCTTAATTAACACCACCTTGTTTCACTCTCTCTTTCTCTCCCTCCCTCCCCCCCCCCCCCCCCCCCTTTCTTTTCCCGAGCTCTTTATTTATTGATTTAAAATTCTTAAAAAAAATTAGCGTGATCTGTACAAATCATTCCCAAAGCACATGAAAACTTCTCCTTCAATCTAGCCCAAGAAAAGGAGTCTAACCCATAGGTCAGTTTTGGGGAAAAGTGACCATTTCCAAATCATTAAAGAACATGATGGTGTGTGAAGGAGTATTTTGCAATTTTAGGATCTATAAAATAAAATTTCAATAAAACCAAAAGAAAAACAAAGCTCAGATTAAATTAATATTTACAAACATGAAGATATTAACAGAGCTCTGCTTGTATGTTTGCCTTTACACTTTTGTTTTGATAACAGAGATGATATAGAACCACACATAGGCTGTGGTCTCAATTGATCCCTTCTCTGTATGCGCCTGGCCTGTGGAAACAGCTTTATAAGCAGGCTGGTATTTCTCCAAGTCTCACAGTAGTTCACTTTCAGAATTTTGCAGAATTTTTCAGATGACTATTTTCAGAGTACTCAGGTGAAGTCAGATAAACAATTAAAACCTCGAGTTTTCTCCAGCTTCATAAGATCCACATAAAGCAAACTGTATCATATATTTAAAATAAAGTATTCGGCTACTGCAACATAAAGCAATAGTTCCCAAACTTTCTGAATCAACAGACCATTGCTGATTTTCAAAGTTTCTTACGTAAACTACCACTATCCAGCAAACCCTCAACTGAAAACACTTTTTATTAAGATTCCATGGATCAGTCTTGTAGTTACAATGAAAATATAAGGACGTTGATAAGAACAAGGTAACTAACCTTCCAATGACATTTATTGCTCCTTTCCATCTGTTTAACATTTACCTGTGTTTAACTTTGCAATAAGTAGTCACAAATAGCCTGTCTAAATAGAAGCATCCAGGGAATTGTTATTAATGAATAATAAAGTTGTTTACCTCGTGGGGGGAAAAAAAAAGCAGTTCTTCTAATCTGACAGCTTTTCCTGTTCCACTCTTTGCCAGATTCCGACTTGTAGAAATTTGAAAGAAATCCTGAATGCACTCAAAATTTATTGATGGAAAATACACTTGGAGGAAACTACAGCAATTAAAAGTGTCATCTTTTTCTTGTTCCATTAATTTGTTTTGTAAATTCCAACAGTTAAACAAAAAGGAATGCTGCCTTTTCCAGCAGCCGTTTCCGCATTCCAAACAGCTGCCAGATCAGAAATGTTCTCACTCTTCCTTAATTACATGGCTGCATAACAAATCCACTTGAAAGTCTTTCTGTGGCAAATAAGATCCTTTTTAGGGCAAAGTCAAGCATATGAAGTACTCTCCGACAAAACCTCAAACAAAACTGCAGGTTTACAGGCTCTTCATAAAAATTACGAGGGCAAATGATTCATTGTACAGATATTTTTTTAATGGTCTCAGGAGAGCAAAATAGGATTGCCCATAAATAGCCTCAAGAGAAAAAGTTATTCCAATTATTTTAGTTAATTATAATATGTAATTCAATAGCAAAGCGGTCTATGCAAATAGGTATTTTTCTATTTATTCACTTAAAAGTTCAGTAATGGTTATGGTTTAAATCTTCAACTGGGTAAAGACAGATGAAGCAATGAGAACATCCAAATTAGCAAAAGACTGCTTCCATGTTACCACAGAAAATTTGATTTTAGTCCTTTAAGAATTCAATTAACCCTCCCTGCTAGTTTCATATACCCTGGACAGAGAAAGTATAACTACACCTGACCCTTGCCATGACATGAGACTGTTCTAATCCAGGAAGCAGCATGCTCACAGCAGCCTTATCTTGGTCTTGGGCTGTTAAACGAACCTTTCTGACAACTTAGGAAGACTTCACTTGCATATAAGGAGAATTCAGGAATCAGTAGTTTTCAGCCTGAGGGGTCGATGGACTACTTTTAATGTGTCTGCAGCAGACAACTAAGAAATCCAGCCAATTATGAGTAGTCTTCACCTGGCTACATGGGAGCATTGTTTTTTTGGGGGTTTTGGTTTTTTTTTTTTTTTGAGAATCCAGAAAGGTAGAAAAATCACTAAGTCAGTGGACCTACCATGATTGCTTGTTTTTTTAAAAAGTGTATAGGTGTTTAAAATGTTTAGCTAACTACTTTGATTTATTAATATATTGTACAAGAAAAGTTATATGCATAGAAGTCAAGTCTGCAGCATAAGACATTTTTCCTCATATGACAATATAGGTATTTGAAGTTGTTGCCTATTCTGAGACTCATTACAAAGTTCAATTTACATGGCTGAAAAATTAGCCAAGACAAAAGTGTATCTTAAAACTATAAGAATTAAAATTAAAATAATTTTGACGTGAGCTGGCTGAATTCAGTTTCTCTTCTGTACTGTTTACATACAAAGGATTGTTCCAGCTGTGAATTCTGTACATGTGACACTGCTCACGGGAAACAAACTCCTTAACGTGTATCCCAAACAAATTTTTGTTTTAAAGTTCTGATATGTAACGAACATAATACTTCCTAACCGATTTTTTTCAAACAAAACTTGCTGCCAACCCCAAATTTATTACCAAAAATAAGACTATCATAATCACTACAAACAATATTACCAGATCCTACCTTCTAACATAGGAAGTCACTGAATATACTTGCTATTAATTGCAGACGTTAGAGCAAAACCCAAACGCAACATGCTCAGTATCGCAAACACTCATTTTTAAACTGTTTTGCTGAACTGATATCCACTGGAAAATATCACACTCAGTTTTAGTTTTGCTGTTTGGAAACATATATAATACATGCAATTTTTGGAAGTCCTTCCATTATAAAATTAGAGAAGTGTGAACAATTATAAAAAAGGTCTTTTACAGGTCTCCTAAATTTCATTATGGTTTCCTGGTTTTCTGAACCATGAAGAACTGTGACATTCTTTTTACTTGTGATCCCAACATAAGCATCATTTTACGGTTCCTATCAAATGTCTAATTGTACGTAAAGCATAAAATTAGCTTTCAGTATGCTAAATGTAACAACTAATTAATATCCCACAAAATTTTTCAGCTCATGAATATTTAAATATTAGCTTTCTAATCGAGTTTTAAGTACCTTCCTTCAGTGTAAAGAGCAGTAAAAAAATTCATTTTATAGCTACGAAGCTCAAAGCTAAGGCTCAGCAGTCATTCTAGATACAGTTACAACAGGAAATTCAAATCTTGAGTGTGTTAACCAAAAAAAGATTTTAGATGTTCTTTTTAACCTATCAGGTGCAAACTAACAGAAGCATTTCTGACAGTGATGGAAACTATACAAGCAGAATTCGGCAATGCTTAAAATGTCAGTGATGGAACAATGCCTTCTCCCCACAGCTATAAGCCCTAACTTAAGCGTATGCTGGAACTATTTCTCAACTCTGCTTGAAGTTATAACATGTAAATTCCTAGAACAGTGTTGGTGAGTGCAGAAGCTAGCTTTAAGCACAAATTATTTCTATACTAACACTCAGAAGTATGCTTTTGTACCACATCACCCAAAGGAATCATTACTGATATTTAAATGTAACTCTTCCATACTACCATGATTAAAACATTTGAATTTCAGCACGCTACTTCAATGCACATTTGATAAAAAACAGGTAGCCAAAAAGATAGAAATATATATACACACACACACAGATTATGCATCTAAAGTTACAAAACCAAATTTGTTTACCTTTTAGAAGAGCTACTTTAGCAATAGGTTCATTTAGATCTTGGTCATCCATTTGGGCATCTAAAAAAAAAAACCCACCACACCTTTCAGAGAGCAAGTAGACTGCAGATGATTTTCATATACGCATTCTTTAAGCAAAGACAAGCTTTTATGTTCTTCTCACTTTACAACAGTTAATTACAAAGTCACAAATGGACAATACTGCTCTAAGCTTGTATCTGGCTCCACATAATACACACGTTCTCCGCTCTTTTACAAAATGAATTAAATCACTTAATCATGAGCAAACTAATTAGATGTTACAGAAATCTCAGTTAAACGCTTACCTGTAGTGTCGTCGCTGCTTTTCTCCTTGCTTGGACTAAGAGTGTCCGACAAATCAGATTCTTTGACTCTTGCTTGATTCTCTGTAAGAGATAAGGAAAATCAACTACAATCAGTAAATGCTTTGTTCAGTCTCTTTCTATTGCTAAATGTCGATAGAAAACAACATAGTTAAAGAAACATTTGAAAACCTGGTTTGGTTGCTTATTTCCTTGTAAGTCTGGGCTAAAATGGATTCAGCACCACTAAAGTCATTAATCTAGCCTAGCATCTAATAGGGGATGCAACTGCCTCATGCACAGCTTGAACTTTTGTTAAAGCTGTACTCTTGCCAGTTGGAACTCTGTGCAAAAGCTGATTCAATCAGGGAACAAATAAGAACAGAAAACTAGAACAATGCAGATACTGTAACAAGTCAGAAAGAAACTGCTGTTAATAAAACCGTGCTTCAGTATTTTGGACAAATAAAACAATAGCAACAAGTCTTGTATATATTGTATTGTTAAAAAAAAGTGTGGTATGAACCAGTGAAGAATCACAGCAATAGAAATTAATACACTAATTTCTAGAAAGAATTTTCAGTTCAAATTGTATTAAGAGAAGGCAGTCTATGTCCTTTCCACCAAAAATACCTTCACGAAGTAACTGTTCATACACAACTCACCACATTATTACATGCAGCTTAGTGAAGCCACACAGTTGTTTTCGGTTTGCCTTTTTTTTAACCAGTTCTAGATATTTAATGGAGACCAGACATTTTCAAAAGGTGAGGGGACTTAATTATACTAGTGCACCCTTTTCCCACACAGAAGTATCCCTGACTCAGAGTCCAAATACTTTATGAGGCTATAATTTTTTTTTTTTTTTTTTTTTTCCCTCAAAATGACCATTCCAGTTTAGTTCTGATGGGTCCATTAAACAAAGGCACACCATCTCTGGTGTAGACAAATATAGTAAGTTTGTCAGCAAGGAACCATGTCACCAATATGCAGGTGAGGTTATACGTAATGAAGTCTTTCTTGACTGACTATGCAGAGCCTTGGTTTGACAGCATCGCTGCCCACCCACAGACTAATAGAGGTTTCCTCTAAGTCTCAAGTTCCAGGTGGAGAGATATATATAAAAAGGCATCATTACAACATTCGCAATATACAGACTTTACTTCTACCATACATGCAGAAAAGCACGGTGAACACAAATAATTCCTTCACAGATACTGTAGATGCAACACAAACAGGACACGGGAAGAAAGATGCACAGCAATAAAGAAATCAAGTATGTTATACCAATAGGGTTAGTATATGAAAATATGTAAAAAACAAAGGAGTAATGAGAAAGCTTGTGTGCATTGTTTTTTCAAATAACAAGAACAAACAGAACCAAACAAACCCAAAATGAAAGAAGTGGAAACTGAAGGCAACCTGTGCACTTACACTGGGAAATTAGCAAGATGACAAAACACAGACAGGTTAATAGAAAAAAAAAGTTTTCTTCATCTAACACAAGAAGTTTTCTATTTCTCTGTGCCAGAATAACATCCACTTGTACATGAAACAGATGATCAGCTACTTTGTTTGTATTTGCCAAGAGCCAGACTCTTCCTATCTTAATGTAACTGAAATCAACTGGAGAAGGAGAAGGGGAAAGGGAAAGCACCCATACACTTAAAGCGCATTAGGGGTTCGGACCTGGCAGCTATTCCAAACATATCTCATATGACTTCAGCAGACTTCAAAGCTCATAATGACTGGAGTAGTTAAAACTTGAGGTTTGGGGGTGGTTCTTTGCTAAAACAAAAAGGGTACTTCCCCATTATTAGGAATAAGGTTTTTAACTAATATCTAAAGATGTTACAATACAAAGCATTTTACATGTATCATATAGAATCAAGCTCACAAGATTGCCATTAAAACTGTAATAATTACTAAACAGTAATACATTCTTTTTAAAGTATTAAGAAAAGTATATCTTAAAAGCCTCACCCATGTTGTTTATATTAGCAGCCAATCCAGAAGCCCTAAGCTGACCAATATCCGTATCCAACTAACTTTACCATATCTGGTCATACATGGAAACACAGCTTTCTTGCTCTGTGCAAAACGGGAGGAACAGTGCAAGTTCCAACCACTGAATTAATTCTCTCTCCCTCCACCTCCCTCCCATACTCCCCTCCCACCCACCCTCGGGTAGACCAGCTTTTTCCTCCCTCCTATCCTCCTCCCCCTGAAACAATGAACAAGATTAGGCACTAGAGGAAAGATGCATCAGTTTCTACATCTGAAACAGCAGAAGTCAAAAAGAGAAATGGTTTGGAAACCTGCTTCCTATTCTGGAAC
>NW_008824598.1:400932-420310 GCF_000699105.1 Pygoscelis adeliae
GTACTATATTATTTCACAGCAGTTGTCTCCATTTCTCATAATAAAACTGAGCTGAATAAATATAGCCAAAATGATGAAGTATATTAAAATGTGTTGACATCATACTTACTTGACAAGTTAGAATATATTAACAAACACTAAAAATAGCTCACCGCTTTGCAAGATAACTGGCATGCAAGCATTAGGTTACAGTTACTGTATGCATTCTTTTGCCAAATATGGCATGTTGTCTATAGCTTACTCATGTACAGAAACAAATTAAAGGTGCAATTTCATACATTAAGGTAAGAGAAGATAAATTGAAAAGTCTCTAAAATACCAGAACTTTTAACAAGCTAACATTTATTCAATACAATAACACTTTGCAGAACGACAGAGGGTAAAGAAATGAGTTAGTATGTCTAGACATTAATAAAAAGCTACAAAAGTGGAGTCAGCCTACAAGTCCAAACAATCTGACATTATTAGACACACAGGAAATATTGATCTACACACTTTCTAGCATTCCTGATCTTGGCACTGCAAGATAAGGATGACTGTTCCTTGACAACGTAAATCTTTTCTAATTAGATCCTTGTATTTCACTTGTTTTATACAGAAGAGAAAAGAGTTAGAGATGCACATTTATATTTTACTTGGAAAAGGCACGTTTAGGAGGTTAATAGTTATTTTAAAGTTATGAGGGTATAAGTTAGAAAAAAGTCAAACGAAAACACACATTTACTTAAAACTTAAAATGAGACCAAACATTGTTTCTATTTAGTCCTATAATAAAAACAAAAACCTGTTTGAATTTTATGCAGGCACTAAAGATTTAAATCAATTTACAAAAATTGTATTTTTTTAAATGCACATTCAGGTAAGAACTCAGTCAAAACTGAGACTAGCATTTCATGCACTCAATCTTCAAAAATTGTTTCCTTTAAATCTTTTTACCCTACAATAGTATTTGGAGCAGAGTTCAGTAAACAATATACCTCCCCTTCATTGATTATTTTTCCTGAGTATTCAACAAAACTCAAACTGCTAGTTTAAGACAGAACATGCACTGAAGTGACATAAAGGACATGCTTCAAAACCAGTTAAATAATGCAGAAGTCTAACCTTTCAAAAGCTTTGTTTCTTCCACTTTGGTTAGATGTCCTTCATCTATGATCTTGTCTGCCAAACAAAATAAGTGTTACTTTCCAAGCTCAAATTAAGCAAGCTTTTCCCTGCACACATCTACGTAGACTACATTCCATGACCAAATTAAAAGCTGATAATATTACTTCCTACTCGGGCTTGAACAAAAACTTTATTCTGGCATGGAATAATGAAACAGAGCACACAAGCCTACTGGAACTTTGTAATAAAGTGCATAATTACTTCTACAATTTATTAGCTTACATTACTAATGCTTCAGTTCACTAATGAGAAGTTAGGAAAATTAATTTTTAACTTTTTTTTAAATCTAACTGGGAGCAATAAATAATACATTTCTCAAGTTATAGTTATCAGAAAAAGGAATTCTAAGATCTGGTTGCCTGAAATAGATATCCACCAGACACAGCAGAAATCTAGAAATATGCCATATCAAAACAGCAATTGAGAAGCCACCTCCACATCACAACTGCTTTAACAGTGCCTATGAAAGGTACACAGAAACAGCCTTTCTTAGCTTAAAACTTCCAAAAGAGCTGCACAAGATTCCAAAAAGTTGTGCATGCATCACATTCAGGTTCACAAAAATTGAGTTTACATATAGCTTTGACAGGGAAGTCTATTCATGTATGTCAGGTGCGTAAAAACCTAAAACACGGAATTTGAGACTAGACTGCTAACTTCATCCTAAGTCCAGCTAGGACATGAAGGCAAAGACCAAGGGAAGAAGAGGTCTGGATTAATGAAAGACACTAAAAGAAACAGTGAACCAATAATTAATTAATTTCTTTTTCGCAGGAGACTTCATTATTTCTAATTCCTTACAACCAGCTAGCAATGCCAGCATGCAAAATTATCGAGGGTCACCTATCTTACAGATCACATAATCAATTTCTATGCAGTAGATCTTGCAATTTAGACAATGTTGAAAGCTGTTAACACCCACTGAAACACCAGGCTTGAAGCTGCCTCCGCCTCCACTCTGCGCTCTTCCTGCCAGATCCTGGACCATCAGGCAGGGAACCCAGTTTGCTGGTTACCCCACGTGCTGTTAACAGGGAACTGAGACGCAGAGAAGACTGGACAAACAGCGCACACAGGAGAGTTCAGATTAAGGAAGCTGGATGACAGTAAATTCTTTTCAAATTTTTAATTAAAAAAAAAAATAGCAAGCTTTAGTCAGCATTTCCAGCTTCAAGTAGCTCTGAAGATTAAGAAGTCTCTGTACTCCTCCTATGGCATGTTGCTGTAACCATGACAATCTAAGGACAGAGGCAGGACATTTGCATGGAGGTATCTTTTTCAATCCCAGATAGTAGACAAGCTTTCAGAGAAAAAACCCCTGAGGTCTGAAGAAGCGTTTGCATGGCCAAAAGCTTGTCCTGTCCCCTTTCCTGCCCCACAGCCAGACAAACCAGTCTCAAAGAGATATTCCCTCCATCTACTTTTATCTACAAATATTGTCCTGCATTCCTATAACATTTTACAAATAGTGCTTCAGAAATACACTGAACAGCAAACTGGATTTTCAGGATTGGCTTCAGGTCTCAAGCAACTGTAGTAGATCACTCATCATCCAAGTTCAGAACAGTCTCGAGTTCGTCAGAGCTGGAGAGAGTTGCTGTACCTAGACTGAGGAAGGCACCTCAGAGGGAATCAAGTTACTGCAGCCACAAGTGAGGAGTTACTGAGTGGTATCATGAGCCCTCTTCCATTAAAAAAACCAAAAAAAACCCCCAAAACCACAAACCAACCAAAAAAACCCACCCCACTAAACAAAAGTCTTCATATGTGATTATTCCAGGACTTGACTGAGGCTGGAAGAGTGGTGGGGAGAAAGGCAGCAAGAAAGCAGCTGAAGAATTCTGCACTAAGTCTGAAAAAATTAGCTGAATGCAAAAACCATATACTCAAAGTAGCTATCAACTGCTTCATCTGAAGGGGTAACACCTCATCTATACCGGACTGTTAGCTTAAAATAGGCTTCTATAATCAGTTTACAGAAGAAAACTTAGCATTATGAATTGATGGATCTTGGAGTTTTCAAAATTCAGTAACTGTTAAAACCAAAATAATTATAGTACAAAATAAAGAAACTAGTCTTCTTGACCCAGATGTTTTTCCAAACTGAAATCTTTGCAGCAGCTCTTGACACTTTTAAGAATTCTCAATTCCTATGACTAAAAAAAATCTACAGACTTTTTTTTTTCTTTTCCATGGTGGCTTACGGTTTTCTAATGTTCATTATGAATTTCAACATTTGTACAAAAGTTTTCTTCTTGACACTATTTCTTCAGCGAAGAACTTCAGCAGTAACACAAGTCCCCTCGCCCAGTGTGACCCAAAGCTGGTACAGACAGTATTTTTCACCTGATGGCTGACATATCTCCTAATTTACAAAACAAGTAAGCATTCTCTGTGTTTTAAGAATGCAGCATTAGTATATTTCAAAGCCAATGAAAAAATTTCAGCATGCCGCTGTATATTTAGATAATAAACAGAAAACTGGATGTTGATGTAAATGAACTACATAAAATCTTATTCTGCACTGTTACCACCCTAGTCACTAAAAATGGCAGAATCCAGACAACAATCAAAGTAAAAGCAGACATAACAATATCTTTAAAACTTCCCTTTTTCAGATATCTGCATCTGAAAATACTATTTCAGAAAACTTCATAAACTGGATTTTTTTTTTAATCAATCCACATTTTCCCTGAATCAAGGTGTGCATTTTTAGCTACCAAAATATAAATTAGAGTAAGGATCCCAGCTTTAATTTCTGGTGCAAATAATTTTTATCTTTCATGCTATCCAGTCACTGCTTAACAGAAAGCAAAGAATTACTGATACATATCATAAATAATAATAATTTTTACTGAAACAATCCGCTTTGAAGTTAAGCTTTCAGTTCATCTTTAAGATAGGCTATGTTTCTTTTTGCTGATGAATGCAGCTCAAAGGCAGCTTTCCTTTAGGTTTTTAGGCACTTCCTATCTTTTCAATTTAAAAACTCCCTTTTAGATTTAGGTTGCCTACCACTATTTGTAATGTAATAGTTAAGATCTGTTAACATTACAATGATTACTGAAGTAACATGCCCCCAATACATTTATGTTTTTGTATCAAATTAGTCTTTGAAGGAGGCCAGTTTTGAAGACCAATGAAAGGAAACGTGGCCCTCAACGCACAAATTTCAAACCATTTGAAAAAAGTGACACAAAGCAGCTTTAACTTTACTTGCCACCTGCAGGTCAAAGTCATGGAAAAGTTGAAAATAGCCATTCAATCCATCCAAAAACTATTCCATTTTAGATAAATTAAAGGACAAAAACTTAGTAAAAAAGCAAAAAAATTGACTTGCATTTAAAATCATAAATGCAAAAAAAAAAATCACAAAATGAGGAAAAAATAAGGACACAAATAAAGAAGAGTTAGATTGGAGCAAAAGATAGGAAGCTAGCAGGGCACCAAACCTCTCTTTCGTCTTATACATCATCACCATTTTTGGTAATAACTTGTATCATGTACTAATCAAAAAGAAGCACCATGACTTTTGCTGTCGATGTCACTGGTTTTCACCAGTTGTTACCAAAAAAAAAAAAGTTATGGAATGAGCAACAAGTGAACTGGATGTAATGATCAGAAAGTAACAGACTTCCCAGATCATTCAGAGCAAGATTTCATAACTTTCTACAGATGTTGTAGATCAGGACAGGTTACTGGATGATATCATGAGCTGTATTCTGCTTAAAAATAAAAATAAATGAATAATATCTTTAAAAACCTACAGAAGCCGGATTTTACAAACAATGCTACCCAAGTTAAGCAGTTGCAACGCAGCTTGAATAAGATTTGTGTCCTGTTTTCTCCCCCACCAAAAAAATTCTAGCTTTAGTACCTTGAGAGGTCTTGATTGCTCTTAACCGATAAGCACTTTCAATTGCCTTATACCTTTGTAGCAACTGTTTGTATAGAATACCAGATTGTTTAATCATCTAATTTTCCTTCTTGTGCTATTTTACATAGTCCACTTCCTTGACTCAAGCTGTTTTTCCTCATTTCTCTGCTTGTGCTTTCCCAGTTTAAGTGCTTCTTCCCCAGAACTATGGAGATGTGCACTTTCCCCGCTGTACCAGCGCAAGTCAGAACCTTCTCTTCTATACAAACTTCAGGGTTATCCCAATTCTCCCTTCTTTTTAGATTTCTCTTACGGTTTGCAGATCCTATAGTTTTAATTCCTCTGCTTCTATTACAAAACAGCAAACCCTACATAACTTCAATGAGTGACTCCTATTTCTGGGATTTTTACTGTATTATTATTTTTTTAAATAATAAACCTGTTCCTTTCCCAATACCTAAACCTCTGGGCAAAAAATGCATAGTGTCATATGATGAACTATACATTCTTTCTCAATACTGCCAATCTTTATGATATTGTTCTACACTTAGGTATTTGCTACATGTCTTAAAACACCAGTTCCTGGCGATCTCTGAAACTATAATTTTTCTCCCCACTACTTCCCAACCCTCACTGCTGCAGAGAGCAAAGAGCAGGAGTAGGACTGAAGGGTAGCACTTACATACAAAATGAAAATAATAGATCCTGCAGTTCGTAGGTTTTTAACCTCATGATTTTGTGGGGCCTGACTAAACGTATTTGAATTTGGGAAAGGCAAACTTTCAGTCCAGAAATAAATACATGAGCTGCTGTCTTGGAATCTTTTTTGTTCTTGATGAGATAGTAAAAACTTATACTGTCACAAAAAATGCAGAATACTGAACCCTTTGAACTCTTATTCATTCTCTTAAAAATGAGGCAATTGAGGCCTTACAGTGTCTTTAATCTAGCTTTCCATCTCTCAAGAAAGGGGAGGCATAAGTAAATTGATCTTAATTTTACTCTCTTATTACTACTTCTGTTGCATGTTAGAATCTTTTACTAGATCTTGGTGGTCGCTTTTGCTTCTCAATAGTGACAGGACTGGTCACATTTAGCTTGCAGAGGTGACACTAATACAAGTTTTGCTAAAATGGGTTAAGCTAACATCCAAATAATGAAAACAGACAACCAATTTGTATTTGAACATCGCTCAGTGTGCTCTTCATTTTCACTCTAGACAAAAAATACTTTTACTGAAACTTTTAACTTCAGTTCATTTTTATGTACTGAATAAAGAGAATTCATACAAAATCTTTGCAAAATTTAAAATTATGTTAAACTTCAGCCTGATAGAAGACAGCTACCAGCCATTCACTTCGAAAAATAAACATCGTTCAAATAAATAGTTTAAATTTTTAGACAAACATTAGCAGTATCCTGTCATTCAATTTATAGCACTGCAATCCATATCACAAGGAGTAAAGTCAAACAAGTCTCTTACATTTCCTTATTAAAACTTAAAAAGGAAAAAGAGTCCAATGGGCATAATGTCAAAAAAGATACCGACTTACTTCTGCTTATAAATACTTCTCTTTGCTCAACTTTAGGTACATAATTTCTGTAAACTCTTAAGTCAAAAAGTAATTCTTTATGTTACAAATGAGTTTTCTTTGAAGTTTAATAGCACTTTTCTCTCTTCATCCTAATGATATTTTTCTTTCAGTGGACAAGATGTATTAACATCTTAAGTTTTTCTTTAATTATAGATATGCAGACTGTTTTATTACTCATTTTCAAAAGTCATTTGCTTTGAAAAACATGTTTCTCATTCCAGAATAACACATCTTTAGAAAGACTGGTATTGCATATTTATGTTCTATTTTCCTTAAAAGAATCTCTTAGATTTCCACATAAAAATTAAGGTATTGTTTTCCTTTTTGTTCTTTGCAACAACTAATTTGAAGAATGTGTAAGACCTTCAATTATCAGATAAATTATAGATATGTGAAATGAAGAAAAGGCATCATCACCTTATCTCTGTCCTACTGCTGCTTGTGATGTTTGCTTAAACTGACAGTGTTAGGCTTTCAACTTCTTAATTTGTAACAGGTGAAAAATTACACTCAGTTTTAAACTTCATGTGGCAACATTACCACCCTTGTATTGGTCGGAGGACAATAATGGATTAACTGCTAAGAAGAGACAACGTGATCATCGCTTTGCAAGAGCAAAGATATCCTCTTACTACTACAGGCATCTGCTTAATATCACAATGCCACAATTCGATGCTTAGAAAATTTCTGCTACTACAGAAATATTAAATAGTAGTGACGAATTCTGTTTTTTATCCACCTTTTCTGGGTTTTCTGTTGTTTTTAAGGCAAATGTGATGAACACTCTTGTACTCACTCTGACATTCTATGAACTGATGAATAAAAGTGCAGTCCCCTCCACTCTTTGAAAGAAAGTGCTCTAGTAAAGAAAGAAACACTTAAGTTTACATCTTCTTATCACTTTCAAATTGATGCAACAAAAAAATTTGAAAGGTATATTAACAATATCTGTAATTGTGTATTTACAGTGAACTTTTGCAATCTGAGTTAATATGCAAGCAGACAAGACGTAACTGAAATGATGTCTGAGTGATATCAGAAAATAGAATACTCTTTTGAGCTGATCAGAAGAAGTACTTTAACTGCATTTTCAAAGGGTACTTTTAAATTCTAACAGCAGTTCTTAAGCATAATAAAGAGCCCCTTGCCTCAATAGAAGCTATTTAAAAAAAAAAAACCAACTTTAACAACATTTAGTAAGAACCAATTATTGAAAGTCCAAACATTATGCATCTGGCATTTGCTGTATTGCTCTTTCAGGTTAGGTGGTGACAAATGACTTCCACTAAATTTCCATGGACAACTTCATATTTTTGGCAAAAAGATTAATGCACATAAGTGATGTTTAAACCACAATAAATTTACAATACATAAGAGGATACACTACTGAAACATGCAACTCCATAGCACTGATGCCTCTATAGTTCCTCCCATTTGTTAATTTATAATCAGACATGGATAATGGCAAATACCAAATCCAAGCATTGAAGAAATAAGAAACATGTATTTAACCTATATTCTTCAGCATTTTTTTATTAGCTTTAAAAGGGCATTTAGTAAGTTTTTCTTTAGTCTTCATGTTTATTCTTCATATCTAATACCCTCTTGAAATGAAAAACATTCATTTTAAAAGTCTTGCTGAATATCTCCCTTTACTTTTTGAGCTAAGTTTCACTGCACAGAAACAATTTCTGAAAGGACAGTTCACCAGTAGAGATCCTAAAACTGGGCTCAGTTCCCAGGTTTACCCAAGTCCTTCTGTATGACCTTGTTCAGGTCCCAACTCTATCAGATTCTTGCATCTCTTCAAGTAAAAAGGTGCTAACACTTCCTTTCTAAATAGCCTCAAAAATCCTTTGACCTCAAGAATCTAAAAATCTGAAGAGGCTGCTTTTTAGCACATAAACCACAAAATGTGTTACATTCTAACAAAATTGTTCAATCATTAGGTTCTGATGTCAGAAGCTTAGCTGTTAAGATCCAGTATGTAATACTAAGCTTTACTATATTTCAAAGTTACTCTAAAAAAAGTAAACTTTTTTCTAACCCACAACGACAGGGCTTTTAAAAGACAGCACCATGGCTATAACATTTATTTTCCATGTTTAAACATTTTTTTTAGCCTTTTTACATGATCCTCTAAGTGTCTGTATACTGATTTCTTATCTCTTTCTTTATATAATATATGGCTCACAAAACTTAAATATGAAAGCCAGGTATGGTGCAACTCACTGAGAAACATACCACTTACTGAAATAACTCAGTTGTACACAACCTTTATCAATGGCTTGATGTATAAGCAAGTTACTCTCTTCTGCACCAGAATTTCTATATGTGCAATGAGAGAAAATGAATGCCTAACCATCATCATCTTAATACACTTTGTTATAAAAAGCCTCTTAGAGAGACTATAACATGAGTTCTTAGTTCCTCTACTCAGAGTACAGCTCTTTTAATGTTAAGGACATCCACAGAAAAAAGTAATGTAAAATCCTTATTCTTGCAGTGGCTAGGTAGTATGCCTACAAACATACCTTGAGGACTTGACCTGAAGTTTTGAGAGATAGAGAGACAAAAGGAATCTTAAAAAGCATACTGATTTTACATGGTCTTACCACTTTCCTCTGACAGGGTGGAAGGTAAGGTACGTATACCTTTGTATACAAATAGAGGAAACTTTTTTTTATTCCCTTACAGGCTATTTAGCACAAAAAAATTTTCTGACTTCTGCTTTCAACTGTGAGGGCTTTTCCTTATGCAAAATATCCACAACCTCTTTCACTGCCAAAGTTGCTGAATCTACATTATAAACCCTAAATTTTTAGCTCTTCTAAAATAATGCAAGACTACTCGGCAAAAAACAAAATGGTAACTGCCTCCTGCTGCTTTCAAGAGAACAAAATCCAAAATCTGGCAGAGAAAATTACTGCCCATCTGCCACTATACAAGGGCTAGATAAAGGACAGGAAGATACAGAAAGGCACAGACTGTCATGAAGAGAACACAGGCCAGCAAGCTGTAAAATGCCAGAGAAATGTGGATGGACGAGGTATAGCAGAGATGCAGAAGAATGTGGTACAACAGAGAGAATAGTGGAAAACTATGCTAAAATATAGAATAATAAAATAGTATGGTAGATACATGACAGAAAAAGGTGATAGACTGTATAAACACACAGAAAGACAACTTGAATGAGCAGTTATATGTTGTCTATATTCATAAAGAAAAAGAAATTGGCAGACAGCTTCCTAAAACTCCCAGGTTTAAGCGTAAGTTCTACTGTTACTCATAGGATGGAGGAATCTGTATTTTCATGCATCCATCCACATGACATCTTGACTCTTATGCAATCCAAATAAGTCAAAAACAGATTGCTTCAACTTTGACAAAAAAGTATCAGTGATACAATGTTGTTAGAATCACATAAAAAATTCAATTTTGAAATAATGTTTCAGATAATTTTTAAACTCAGACTGATAAGAGGTAGCAGTATATAAAAAACTAACAAGACATCCCTACCAACAATTTTAAAACAAACAAAAAACGTGTTTGTTAAAAAAAATCATATTTAGTGTGATGTTATCAATTATTTCTCTAAAAAACAATATGTTTTTGCACTCAAAGCTTGAAAGCTTTTACTAAATGATTCAATTCAGCTCTAGGCTACTTTTGTTCACAGTATTGCATGTTTTCAAATAACCTCCAACCTAACTTCCAAAGTCTTTTTACAGTTTATATGATTAAAATGAAGAATCACAGTCCCTATATAGTACCTCAGTTTTGCTTTGTAAAGAAGTTAACTATTTTCTGGGGTGAAAGATTTAAAAAAACCCCAAACTTAAAAGCAAATTTATTTCTTAACCATTCTATCAAGCATTAAGAGCATTACCAACCTAAAATTATGCATCAGCAAAATGGATCAATCTATCTAAAAACAAAGTATGGCAGTCCAGAAAAGTGGGAACAGACATTAAGTCTGCTTGCTACTCTCAGCATGCATCACAGCTAAGTGCCTAAAATGTTAAGACATTAGGGGATAACTAGTACTTAGATTAAGGGGAGGTTTTTGTACAGTTCTTGTAAGTGTTTAACAGATCTTTCCTCCTGCTCCAAATAAGAAATAGACATGAGGTTATGCCTCTTATTTTGCTATTAGCCTCCTTAGTTAAGAAGCTCTTAATTTATAATACAAAACAAAAAAGGTAAAAAGCTAAGAATTAGAGCATAGAAAGTTTCAAAATTTTGTTTCAAAAACGTACACAGTAATCCTTAAAAACACTGTGAATATTAGTTAAAACCACAAGTTCTCTATGTAAGTGCCCCATCCTTCCAACTAATACTACCACCATTCCTCAGAGCTTTTGCTATCCAGCAAGACACAGCAAATGCTGAAGAAAGCTACATCAAGGAAAAATTTAAAATGAACATAAGAGGACAAATATATCTTAGCCAATGGAACAATTGAGTGAATTTAGAGTCATAACTGGAATGATCTTCGCTATATGTGATATTGGGCATGTTCTTATCAGACAATTTTATTCAAAAAACTTCAAGTGTATGGTAAGACACATTAATTAAAATACTTAGCTTTAACTAATTGGTCTTTAAAAACCCCTATCAGTTAGTTCAATCTGTATTCACTCCTGTTTTACATAAATACACTCCTGAGTTTTAAGAAGTTAGTTTTCACTATTTATGTATTTCATAGACTCACATTTTTCATACATTATAGTAAGGAAAAAAGTACGTTTTGCTGACTTTACTTACCATACCCAATTTACTAGAAAAATGGTATGTATCTGTGTTGCAAGGGAAAATAAAATTAAGAGGAAAAAAGTCAATGAGTTTTCCCACATTCCTGTGTCACAAACCTGACATCAATCAGTAGACTCCTACTGATTCCAGTAAGAGCCCAAAGACAAGCAAAAAAAAAAAAAAAAAAAAAAAAAAAGACGAACCAAACATTGGCTCATTACATTTTATGGAACTTTCTAAAAACACCTCAACTGAAAGTCTAAGCAAAAAAGTGCTGGTCAGAAGAGTGGACAAATTCAATTTCGTTTTTAAAGGGAATATTATTCAAAGTAAAACTTTAGAGAACATTTTGAATTTGTTCAACTTCAAACATCAACCATAAGACAAAAGGTAGCCTTAAGATACACTACCTTTCTCTGTGCTCCCATTAATTTTAGGTATGAAGTCGTCAACTTGTATGCCTAGGATTAAGAAAGGGTATTATTTCTGGAACCAAGCAAAATGTTTTGGGTTTTGTTTCTTTATAAATACAGCGTTGTGAAATGTATCTGGCTTTTCATACTACCTCCTCCTTCTAAGTATCTAATCTAATCAAACAAAACAGGCAAAATTTAATGTGTTTTCCAGCACTACAGATCATGTTCTTGTTTGTTCAGATGTATAAGAGGTTACTATCATCCCAAGAATTACTGCCTATCACACACACGCATCTATAGTTAAAAAATCCTTTTGTATATACGTATATATGTATATAAAAACCTTCAAAATCTTGGAGCTGAGGGGGCACAAACAGAGCTCTAAATTGAGCAGTGACCCAGAAGTCTGAACACTTACAACAGCAGTGCCCTCTACTGGCATTCCGTTATGGCCACGTCTTTCAACGTTAGCAAGTGATAACCAAGAAGAATGCACTACTGGGATAACTGCAAAACATTATTCTTTTGCCAGACCCCTAGATGACAAGATTATTATTATAGAAGTATTTGAACAGAAAATCTGGAAACCAGCTTGAAACAAGAAACTGATCACACCTACCTAAGCTGT
The DNA here is from genome assembly GCF_000699105.1 of Pygoscelis adeliae. Taxonomy (NCBI): domain Eukaryota; kingdom Metazoa; phylum Chordata; class Aves; order Sphenisciformes; family Spheniscidae; genus Pygoscelis; species Pygoscelis adeliae. The sequence goes on from NW_008824598.1 coordinate 413,371, forward strand.
TGTGTTCTTTAAGAGTTTTCTCTTGAAGATGTTCTAACCGTACTGTAAACAGAAGTCCAAGAAAAAGATATTTCACAGATTAAAAGAAAAACAAGTAATCAAAGTTTCTTCCCCACTAGTGACTAACCTTGTAAAGCAGTTAGCCGCTCATTGGTGAAGTCATTATCAGCCTGTAAAGCTTCTATTTTTGCTTGAAGCTCTTGCTCTCTCTCTTCCATTTCATCTATTTTATGCTGCAATTCTTTTTTCTCAGCTAGTCCTTTCTGTTGGATTTCTTCTTGTCTTCCTTCTGCTACCTGCTCAAAAAAAGATTTAAAAAATCCCCAAACAAATCAAAATTAACATGTAAAGGAATAGATTTCCTTGATTTTTTTATAACTGAACATACATAAGTAACTTACTTTGCTAGTCAGGTAAAGAAAATGGAAACAATGCAAAATTTTTCTACTCTTATTTTTCTATAAATTTCACTTCAAGCACAATAACAGAGAGAAAGAACCTCAAAATACCTTAACTAACTTTTTGTCTGAGGAACGTAAATTTTACAGGAACAGTACTAGGGCCCAAGAGCTAAGAAACACCCAAAGTCTCCTAGCATCTCGAATCAATCAAAACCCAGGAGTCCTTATGAACTGAATGTACATTGGACACACCAACTTGATTGAAAGCCACATCTTTTTCCTTGCTGGATTTCTTTATAATAAGTTTTAAAGACTCTCCTCCCTCAAAGCTAGGTAATAAGTTTCTATTTTGATCCTTCTGTGTATACTCAGCATCATCAGTGATTAACTCATAATTGGGAAACCGATTGCCTTAAGACCAGCAATTTAACATTTTAATTTGGAAAGAAAAATCTTCCGTCTGAGGTGCTGAACTAGGATTCAAAGAACCTAAGTTCAAATTCCAGTATTTGCCCAAGACAAATGCAACAACTGTCTCAGGTCTACAAAGAGAACACTACTACCTTCCTCCTCCACGTCTTCTACTTATCTAGATTGGAGACTCTTGGGAACAGGCTTTACCATACTGTGATTATTTTGTTCTCCAGCATAAAGGACCTTTAAATATTAATAGACTTAGACATTTAGTTTAATAACAAACCTGATAGCATGCTCCTTCCTCCTGGAAGCTGAGTCATATTATTACTATATGGTAGGCTAGTTATGTTTGTAACTGCACAAAGAGGCAACATGAAATGCAAATTTATTTTTAATTCTAGTTTTCATTCCCATTAACTGTAAGATGTTTAGGTTGAACGTTATTTGTCTATATAAAAGCAGCTAAATATAAAGTTTTATACCATATGTAATTTTCTATTAAAATATATTGCAGCTCTGAAAATCTGGTAACTTTCAAAGTGAATGAAAAGGGAACCTTTTTAGCAATTTACTTAACTGATGATGCTTTCAGATACATTAAATGTAAACCAAAAGAACATGTAAAAGATGATGTGCATCTTTCTTTCATTTACCTGTTGTTTAAAAAGTTTCTTAACCTTTATTTGATTGCTGCATTAGAAATTAAATTGTATTTATTTGCTCCATGCATTATAGTATCATCTAAGTCAGATGAAGTTCTGTCAGTACCTTTAGCTTGTCAGAAAGATCTTTAATTTCATTTACAGCTCCATTGTACTTATTAGCTAACTCTCTTAATTCTTCCTGAGTCCGCTCATTCATTTCTTTCAGGTGAGTACATTCATCTTCTGTATTACTTAAACTCCTCTGTAAGACAGAATTATGATGCAATAAATTAAAAAAAAAAAAGAGACTAATAATCTACCAAACACTGAAGTTGATCTATTTTTTCCAAACAGTATATGTAACTAATCATATTTAACTGCTTTGTTCCTAATCATTAGGGCTAAACAAACAGATCAAGTCCTGGCAAAAATGCTAGCTATACAAGCCTTTGTAATGTTCTACTTAAAGAACAGATTATGTGAAAATATATTAGCTTCATGCATGTTAAAAAAAAAAAAACCAAACCAAAAAACCCACAATTATACAATTTATACAATTATTTGTGATTGATAGGAATAAAGAACTGAAACGTGATCCATCTCCCCCATTCTCTTCTGGTTTGTGATAAACTGTGAAAGTTTTATAATATTTTGTGATTCAATGTAATCAATAGATTTCATCATACCTCTCACCCAGCAAAAGAAGATTTAAACATATGATATAAGCCAAATGGCTCCCAGGAAGCGTTCTAAATCTTTTTCTGAACTCCATAATGTGGAAAGGCATCTAAACTAAGATCCCCTTACTCAAGAGGCAGCTGGGTCTTCAGGAGGCAAGGAATGCTTGAGAAGTTTGCATCAGCTGGTGATAGCAGCACAAGTAAATGGTGTATAGAGTTTCCTCCTCATAGCTCAAGATTTGCTTCTTCATTCATACAATTTTTTTTTTTTTGTAACAAGCTCTGACTTAGTTCTTAACCACCAAAACATACCAAAACACCTTTGAACAAAAGTGCATTCAAAACTACATTATATACTAATTATTAAAGGACAATTTTCAACCAGGACCCAATAATTCTTCTGTGTGGAGAGAAAAGTGTGTGGCAGGAAGCACTTAAGCAAATTTCTTACTAAAGTTAAATTAATATTTCTCCCCCAAGAGTCAAAGTAAAGAGGAAAAAGTATAATAAATGAAAAGATTCTTCTCTTAATATAGGATTGGAAAGGAGAAGAAAGCTACAAGTAAACATAAAACTCCAACCATTAACAAAACTGTCAAGAACTATTACAATATAAAAAAATGTATTTAACTGAAATCTCGTAAGGTTTTTTATTACAGCACTATATGCATCACGTTCTCTAAAAAGCATGAAGAGGGTAGACACTTGCACTTTTAAGTGCTTTTAAGTCTTAAGATATTTCTTGACCTAAGGGAACATAGCAAATAATGATAATAGAAAGAGAAAATAAAGGAAAAGATAGTAATGAGAAATATTATAAGGGCAGAAATCTTATTTGAAGAAAATGTCCAACACTTTGTAATCTTAAAAGCTCATTCTTAAGTGTAATTTGTATGAGTGGTTAAGCTTACATTTCCATAAATTTTACAGCTTAAACAAGGTCTAACAGCATTTTTTCTAATGCATGTATGTCCTTTTCCCCTCACTTATTTCCCACACATACTAACTTCTGTAAGACAGCTTCATGAATTTTGAAATCTGGCAGAAAAAGAAGGAGGAGTTTAAAGAATAGTTTCTCATTAACTGTTTAACAATCGAAGTATTGTCCAATAGGAGAAATAAACACTACTACCTAATATACTGCAAGTGCCACAATACAACAAATACTGGCATATTACAGGCAACAAAACAGGGATCTAAGTAGCAGCAGTTATAATTATTTCAGCATTTCCAGAAGACTAGGCATGAAACTTCAATACCTCCACTTCAGACAGTTTTCTGACCACTTCAATTTTCTCCTGAAGGACCCGCCTCAAGGACTCTTTGGCTGTTGTCTCATAGTTGTGTTTGTCTTCTTGTAATGCTATAAGCTCTTTTCGTATACTGTCTTCTGTTTGATTCTATACGTATAATTCAGATACAAAGATAGAATATAAATTAGTATTTTGCTGATTAAATATATTAGATTGTGATAAGACCTGTTCTATTCCAAAGTGTTTAGCAATTTCTGGTAGATGGCAAAATGTTATGGACAAATCAGTGATCAAAGTTTCTTGACATGACTGGGTGTAAACCAGTTCTTTTTGAAGTGTATGTATGGCAGCACACATTCAATGATCAGCTTTGATTATAGGAAAACTATGTGGTTTTTCTGGGCACTGCTAAGACAACGTCAAAGCCTAAGAGACCTACAAGTTGACAAACCAGAAACCTACGAGGTCCCATCTGAAACACCTCAAACAGGACCTGCAAAAAAAGTTCCTATAATGTAGGTAGTTGAGAGAAATTAAAAGACAACAAAAATTTAAGGCAGGCATAGGTGGCCAAAACAACAATCAAGGCGGGCCATACTTGTTACTCTGTCTCTGAATATCAGACAATGCATTTATAATGCCTTTTCTCAAATGCCTATTTGGAAAGAAACATCCATAGGAAACAAGATGGAATGGTTGCTTCTCACCAACGACAGAAATACCTTTTCTGTATTTCACTATGTACATGTCTATATGCATACACAAAAGAAACCAGTTCGGGCTAAAAAAATGCTGAAAAATAGCCGTTCATCTAGATTTAAAGTGATTCCATGAAATACAGAACAGATCTACAGTTTTCATGCTATTCAGATTATCAAAATTGCACAGGTTGATTTTGGAAAATTTATGTTCCACCTGCTTTCCTACAACCAGCTAATTTCAAAACACTTCAAAAGAGCTATCTTTCAGCATTCCTAGCATTCAGCTTCAAGTGAACTACTTACCTTTGAACATGCCTGTAATTGATTTCCCATAACCTCTAATCTTGATAGCAGCCTGTCTTCATCTATTAAAGCCTAGCAGAAAAGAAGTATCACCTTAGTATTAACATGTGCGTTACGTAGTTCCAGTAGATTTCTGCTTTAAAGACTTCAATTTTGTTGGAGTACTTACTACTAATAGTTATTTCAAGCTAATAAATTTAGTGATTATATACCAAACATTATCTTTTGCACAGTTTAAGAGAACTGCCATAAGCTTTTTATTTTTTCTGCCTCTGTTTTCCCCACTGTTTGTAAATTAATAGCTAAAATTTATATGCCACTGCATATTTCAGTCCATAAAGGAAAAGGATGCCTGCAGATACCTGCCAACTAGTATCTGAAGCCTCTTGCGTGACAGCAAGTAGTCGCTGAAGGGTTGCCAGCTTCTGTTCCAACATTTGTTCCCGATGTAAGGCTTCCTATGAAGAAAGCACAGCACCAGTCAGTTTAGCTAGAACAACTCGGAAGAACAGAAGCAACCGAAGACATACCAAAATACAAGAAAAAAAGGAAGTGTGAGTAGCAAACATTGTCACATTTTCAAAACTATAGTAAGCCCATCCCATTTTATCCATCCACACATTTATTCGGATATCCTAATTAGAAAATGTTATCCTATAACCTCAGGTTCCTGAAAACCTTCATTTTTCATGCGTATGTTGTTACGACGTGTACTCAGCACATGCAAGTTATTCTTTCCAAAACTTAAAAACACTGACTTTTGTCAATAATTTGAGTAACAAAACTGTAAACACCAAAAGGCAGCTTGGCAGCTCCCATGCAATGAGCTGTTCATCCTCAAATCAGGTCACAAAAGAAAAGTGCCAAGCGAGAACTACTATTTTTGTTTTATGACAGTAAGATAGAAGAGCATCTTCGTTAACAATTCCAGGATACAGAGACTGAACAGATTGGTGAGCAAGTATATATTTGGCCTCCCAGGAAAGAGCATCTGCCTGAGCTGCTTCCTGCTATGTCAGCAAATATATATAAAATTAGTATCTGTCTCAAAAACCTTATCATTGATGTGAAAAAATAAAAATTGCAATTACCAAACAAAAACAGGCAAAATAAATCAGTAGAACTATACATAAATTAAACCTAGATAGAATTTACCAGTAAGAAAGTTTTCATATCTTTTCCAGAAAGCTGATTTTATGATCCTTTCTAAAGAGTTTATTTATATATATTAGCACAGACTTTAATGTGTTGCCATTTTGTAGTCTAACCCTTTTGTGACATGACATCTTTGTAAAAAAAACACACCTATTAAAACTGACACAGGAGCAGGCACAGAAAGGCTGGTGATGCCAATGAGGAAGAAGAGCTGTCAGCACTATCCCCTCCTTTATACTTACCAGCAGATACAGGGACAGAAATATTCACACTAAGAAATTATATTCACAGAAACAAACTAGTTCTTGACACATGAAATGACCTCGTTTTGCCTTTCTTTTGTTCTACCAAAACTTTTATACACATACACAGTACATCCACAGCAATGGATGATAACAAAAATATTGTGAGCAAAAGAAAATTGGGGACAGCAAGGTAGGAGAGGAGAAAGGCCAGGAAAAGCAGGTATATAGCATTCAGAGAGCCTTCTATAGAACAGGGAGCTTTCATGTTGCTTTTATAACAGAGTCAGAGTTTATTGTGCTCATGCAAAATCCCAGAAGTTTACATAGAACTATACTATGTCCAATTACAATGTTTTACATTATTTCACTACAGAAAAGGTAGTTAAATGCTTATTGTGTTCCGGTTAACAAAATGCAAGCCAAAGACAGACATTCAGAGCATAAGATTTGTGTTTTGAACAAAGTTTAAATACTTAGCCAAACTAAACACTGTCAAGAGAAAACCTACCTGTAGATACTGCGAAAGCTGAAACAATTCCTGAGAATACATACTGGGAGTGTTAGCAGCAACCTGAAAAATAAGAGAACTTAAGAATCGAAATGGTTTTGGATTTTTCATGAAACTCAAATAATGCAAAATTCATCATTTAAATCTAGTCACGAAGGTAAACTTCAGATTATCTAATAATGGCATTTTCAATCATTTATTGTTCTGCCGTTTATTCTTTGTTTTATCATAGAACTTCCCAACTCTGGACTGAGACCCCACTGTGTTAACGTCTTTACGAGTTCTTGAACCACCAACACACCAAAGAGTTTAAGGCTTTTGTTTCAGTTGAGATTAAACTGACAAAAAAGAAACAAGGTGCACAAAGGCGAAGCCATTCAACCCAAGGACAAACAGAAATCAGGGGCTTCCAGAACTGAAAATAAAGTCTCTCGTATTCCAATTCAATGTCATCACCACACACACATTTCAATCACAAGTTTCCTGTTAACCTACTAGCCATCATCTTTATCATTCCCCTTTACAAGTAACTATTTCAGATTTGAGGAATGCCTGTATTATCTTTAATCATAACCAAAATGGTTCTGGACTTGGAGGGAAGAAGGGCATTGTTTTTTTTTGGGGGGGAGGGGT
>NW_008824598.1:420377-425511 GCF_000699105.1 Pygoscelis adeliae
ACATAATTTTGAAGCTGTTTTTCACACAGTTATACCTGCAGTCCCTCCTCAGAATTTCTGCCCTTGCCCTGGATTCAAGCTACATATGATGTTTTGAAACCTCAACTTAAATGCAAAGTCTATGAACTCCTAGGGCTGCTGACTTCACAAATAAGTTTCCTTAGTTTCTCGAAATCTTGTTCTTCACATTTAAATCTCCGATTGGAACTTAAATAAGTTAATCCTTCTTTTTAGAGGCTAGAGAGATGAGCAGTTCCTGGTCGCTTGTCTCAAGGGTGTATCTATTAACAGCTTTTATACAAGTCCCCCACATTGTCAAAACTGAGTTTAAAAATTACACTAGACATTACTGACTCCATGACTCTACAGTGAGCAACTCTGGCTATACAAGAGGAGCAGAGAAGTCTGGTCTCTACCTTGGAACATGCCAGACACACTTTCCAGGCTGTGCAGTGCAGCTTCTCCTCCATAAAAAACAAGATACAAGGACAACAGACCTCATCCAAACACCAAATCAAACCAAACAGATCATGTATCAAATTATGCAATACCCAAGACCTGCTAGTCAGTCAACCTGTACCTGGAAATTTAACCATCTTAGCATAAATGGTTTTTTTTTTCCTAAGCCATGTTTTAGATGCCATACTGTAAGAAGTCAAGCTACCTTAAAATATACACTGCAATACTGCATTACCTTCTCTACCTTAAATGTCACTCAAAATATTAAACTAGGTAAAAACAGCTAGTGGAAAACATATCTAAATGTAACGGGACTTTACCATTTCTTCATCTTTATAACAAGTCAGAAAACAGCACGTGGCTGAATAAGGCAGAAAACAGCAAATTACTGAATTACCTTGTCAACAGGACTTGGTAATGGAGCATGGATAACACTAAAAAAAAAAAAATTTAAAAAGTGAACACACAGTGCAGTATAGCAGTTCAAAAATCTAGAAGACCCCTAGTAGTGTGCATTTAATCAAGATGCTTTGTATTAAGTTTATTCTTCAGATAAAAATGAAGACTTAACATACAAATGTGCAAAACCAGTTAATACTATGCTGAGCAATGCTTTCAAAGTTACAGAACTATATTCAAATTATAAATCCAAGGTCTATTCTAAAAACTCTCTTTACGAACTTTTATTTCAGTAGTTACATAATATTTGAGTTTTTTTAAAAACTGATTTATTAAGATTTAAACGAGTTTACATGCACAAAACAATAGATATGAAAAGGCAGTGGATGTACTACTCTCGTTTACAAATTCAACAAACTGAGTAAAATAATATTTGGTAACTTACAGAATTTTGTACACTTTCACTAGAGCAAATGTTATACTTGCACATTTTCATCAGAACTAAAAATTTAACACCATACATTTCTACTATTTCTTATTAGGACATGTAATTACATGGAAAATTACCCATAACAGTTTATTTCGACTTAACTTCCCAGAAGCAAAGACACCCTAAAGCTTCATGCAAATATTTCTGGATACTAGTGACAAAAGAATATTTAAATAAACAATCAAAAATATACAACTGCTGAGGATAGAATATGATTAAAATTATGCATTTGCAACTGGCACTCAGTTACTGCAAACAAAATGTTTGCATTTTTTGTTTCTGCTGCTCTTTGAAATTTTCTCCAAAATGTGCACATATATACAGAAAACCCTCTCAATATTTATCTGAGTTTCCAAACATTATTCCATCCAAGATATTTTATGATTTTTTTTTTCCTCACGCCAGGCAAAGCTTTCTTTCATTGCGACACCAAGTAACTGCACCACGAGACACATTACTGTATTACTTATCTGAAGAATATAAACAGTGTTACATGTACACACATAAAGACACCATCAACCTCACTTTAGTAGGGTCTATGTGCATTTAAAGGAGCAAAAATAAAAATCCCAAATAAAAAAGAGGGAAGGAGAATGCTCATTTGCTTTCTTTTGTCCTATATTCTTCTGTTTATAATACCTATTCTAGTACACTAAACCACAGAGTCAGAAAAGCCCAACTTGATCAGAACTTTTTATTGTTTTATGGAAATTTTACACCCTTTCGTAGTTATCTTAATTTCTAAAAGCAACAAGCAAATGAGATTTTTTTTTTAGAATGCCTGCAAAAGAACCATGCTCTCAGTCATTTTCTTTGCATGATCACAGAAAAAGAAACTGTTCCTATGCTGATTTGAAACATAATATCCTTCAAATCCTCATTATACAGCAGTTTAATTTTGCTACACACGAATAGATACTTATTCTTACTCTGATCGCAATCGAGCTTCCATTCCATCTGGAAGAAACAGTTTGATTGTGGAGACTATACATCCATGGGTAACTGAAAAGAAACAAATACTAAGTCATCATGATTTGTTACTATTTAATTATAAGTTCAATGGTTAATGTTATAGTAACCAAGCGAACTGCCTTAAGAAACTCTGAAGCAGGCAAACAAGAAGAGGCATGAACGCCTTCAAGCACCAGTGCCTGGGTCTGCATTCTCCGACCTCCTTTGGAGACAGGAAACTATCATTAGTGTCATGGTTTAACCCCAGATGGCAGTTAAGCACCACACAGTTGCTTGCCCACTCCCCCCCCCCAGGTGGGATGTGGGAGAGAATCAGAAGGGTAAAAGTGAGAAAACTCATGGGTTGAGATAAAGACAGGTTAACAAGTAGAGGAAAAGCCGTGCACGCAAGCAAAGCAAAACAAGGAATTCATCCACCGCTTCCCATGGGCAGGCAGGTGTTCAGCCATCTCCAGGAAAGCAGGGCTCCATCACACGTAACGGTGATTTGGGAAGACAAATGTCATCACTGCAAACATCCCCCCCTTCCTTCCTCTTCCCCCAGTTTTATATGCTGAGCATGACGTCCTATGGTGTGGGATATCCCTTTGGTCAGTTGGGGTCAGCTGTCCCGGCTGTGCCCCCTCCCAGCTTCTTGTGCACCCCCAGCCTGCTCGCTGGTGGGGTGGGGTGAGGAGCAGAAGAGGCCTTGACTCTGTGTCAGCACTGCTCAGCAGTAACTAAAACATCCCTGTGTCACCAACACTGCTTTCAGCACAAATCCAAAACAGAACCCCATACGAGCTGCTATGAAGAAAATTAACTCTATCCCAGCCAAAATCAGTACAATTAGAAACTTGAAGAGGTTATGCCGTGCACTTAGCCCTAGCTGTGCAGCAGTTACAGTTCCAATTCTTCCACACGCAGCAATGCCTGCAAGATGTCTTTACTGCAGCAAGTTAAAAAAGTTAACTGTATGTTTTGATCTTAAAATGAGGAAAAAAGAATGCATCTTAGCTGTGCTAGGTAACAGGAATGCAGAAGTATAAACAAAATAATGAGCTACCTTTCTGACAAGATTCCTATGAGCATACCCAGGGACTTAAAAGGTAACACATCCAATTTGTGTCGCCAGACGCTCACTTCAACATCTGGAACTTGCCAAGTGATGGTCATTTACAAACACAAGGATCAAAAAGGGAATGCAGAGGAAGAGCATAAGAACCACCGAGAAGTACATCCTCTTGAATGCTATGAGCGGCATCATTCAAGACAATACATCTCTATTTTGGTATGCTTGTAGTACACGTCTAATGCACAGCCCTAGACAAATGGCCTCATTTCAGAAGGAGGAAGCTTGCTTCTCCAAGACTAAATTCAAGATTCTTTGAACTCAAGAAAAATCCTAAGGAATAAGAGGAGCAAATGCAACAATATTTGACTCTTACATTAAGTTCAACCTCTCTTCACGTTTCCCAAAAATGTTACTGATACCATTTTCAATGACATTGCAAACAGTCAAATTACATCTGGTTTTTCTTTGTTTGTTTTGGTTTTTTTCTTGTATGGTTCTATGATTTGGGAAATAAAAATTCTTTCCAGATACATGGAAAGACAGACGACGTTCCCGAAAATAATACCACAAGCTAGATACAAATAAGTATATGGTCATCTACCATCTACCACTATACCTAAAGCACCCACCAACATCCAAAGACAAATAGCTGCTCTACTTTCATGGTTATTAATATCAGCAAAACAGTTAATCTGGCTTTGGGGGGAGGGGGGAGGACAATGGGTGTTTTAGGACAACGGCAGTACTCCAGGGAAACGAGACAGGTCTTTGAGGAAGCTACCTCAATAGAATCTAAAAATACAGGAGAAATGATCCAGCTAAACAGAGTTGTTCTTAACCTTTATTCAGTGCTAAAAGCTAACGCTTTGGACAAGTATCCTCTTCGCTACAGCACCTTGTTTTTTCAAGCTGACCTGGTAAAGTATTAAATTTACATGCCAGCGAAGAACAGCCAGGACCTCATTCTCAAAACAGATTAATCCATGGGTATTGGGGTCTTTTTTGGCTTTAGACTTAGGTCCCCAGAATTCACAAATCTGTTCTTGCAAAAACATTAAAAAATACATTAGCAATATTAGCTGTAGCATGTAATACTCAGACAGCTTTCATAATGAAGAATCTTTCCTTTAAGACATAAAGAGGAAATTAGCGATTTCAAGAAGAATGTATTACGGTTTCTGAAATTGAAGACCAATAGACAGCTTTACCTTTGGGTCATGTATCAGGTGGATCTGGTGTGAGATTATGTAATTTTGAAGTTTTTCCATCAGCACTCAGACTGAAAAAAAGAATCTAAAAGCTGCAGGAGCTTTATTTGTGTAAAAAAATTCAGAGATAAAGGGGATTTAGCAGAGGGTCTCAAATAGACAGTGACCGTGAAAAGATACCAATCATTTTGATAGGTTTATAAACTAAAAATAATTTAAAAAAAGAGAAAAAAAAAACCCTGCACTCTGTCCTTTAGCTATCAGTTCATTATAACTGAAAGAATAATGAGAAAGCCTAAGGGAAAAGTAAAGCAACATATAAAACATTATTATAGTGATGACTGGACAGGATAGGCGTGAATTTAAACGATTACCACTATATTATTCCTTCTTTGTATTATTCCCTTTGGGGAATAATAATTAAAAAAAAAAAAAAAAGCAGTAAAGCAACCTCTGGTTGCCAAATGGGATTGAGAAAATTCTTCTCAAACTAAAACATATTCCCTCCTCTCCCCACGTCCCAGATGGCGCGCCAGGCACTCACCTCCCGGG
>NW_008824598.1:425747-442947 GCF_000699105.1 Pygoscelis adeliae
AGCCGCCCGCGGGGACACGGCAGCGCTACCGGCGAGGGCCGCAGGGCCCCGGCCTTCTGCCTCCCGACTACCTCATCCACAGCCAACCACAAATAAAGTAAAAACACCCTATTCCTGCTCGATTTGCTCTGCGAAACTTTAGTCACAAACTTGCTGCGTCATTCTGAAACACCTAACTGTCACACGCTTCACCACACAACTCCAAAAAACCACCGAGAGTTGCCCTGAACCCTGATGAGGGGTTTACGCTGCAAAGGAGCATAAAAATGGGAATAAGGAAATAAGTTTTGCTTATCTCAAAATTTTTGCTTCACAGAGAGACAACTTGCAAGTGATGCTCTCATTTTTATGTTCACTTGTTAATGTGGTAACACTAGCCGTGGCAATAATCAAAACAGCGCTAAGAAACAGCCTCTCTTATTCCCTTTGAGAGTTCTATGTATTTGAGAAGAAGATTGGATTGTAGTAAGATGTTCTAAATAAATACACTTGGGGGAAAAAAAAACAACAAAACAACCAAGAAATGATCCATACCCTTACCTTTCCGCGTGTTCTCCGTCACATCTACACCAAACTGGATGATGTCACCTGACATAATTTCACATGGTGGGCTTTCCTCAGATCCTCTACTCAGTCTCTGACTATTAATAAAGGTACCATTACTACTTTTAGTGTCTTGAAGATAGAACTGTAAAAACAAACAAAAAGAATAGTAAAGTATCTGGAAAAAAACAAAACAAGTATGATGAAACATGAGCTCCAGTAAAATTTTATTTGCTATAAAATATAGCTTCACCTCCCAATGTGGAAGAGGACAAGTGTATCAAACTCAACGCAGGATGCAACACCTTCACATTATCAAGAAATATTTGTATTTGATTTTTAGTTGTTTAACATATGATTGAATTCTAGCACATAGACTATGCAAATAATTGCTACAAACCGTACTTAACCTACTGCCTGCATGGAAAGGATCAGTCATTGTTAGCAACAACACCTTTTGCCACACATACATAAGAATTTATATTTATTTTGGTCAACACACAAAAATTCTAACTGCTCATACATTTAAGGTACTGGCGTTCCATGACAGAAACATGCTGCAGGGAAGACTAGCACGGAGGGCACAAGGAAAAGCTTTGGCAGAAGACAGAATTCAGGAATTGTAATTAGACCATGGTGAAACTAAGGAAAAAAAAAAAAGGATACTTCTACCTCTCAGCGATACTAGTTCACAGCATTAAGTTAATCTCAAGATTGCTGCATCATCAAGTATCTTTGTAAATATCCATTTGTAGAGTTAATTAAATTTTAATAGCAACTTATTGAATCTGAAACTGCTTATGACACAAGACTTCTAGTCAAAACTGCTGCATCTGAGAAGAGGTTACACGTGAGTCACCTGGCAGAAGATCAGAGTCACTGGCTGAGACCTGATGAGGAGACAGCATGAAAGAGGGGACTGGAATGTTACTAACCAGGCAGGTGTAACTACTGAAATGAATCACTTCCAGTAGTTCAAGATGACAATAGTTATTACAGGAACCTGATGGGATGGTAGAAACCCCTGCCTTCCTGCACGCATAAGGAATCTCATCAAGTCTCAAAGCAAGCATAAGGCTGGGGGAGAGATGTTGCCTTCAGAGAAATGAATGTATTCCCATGTTTTTCCTATGAAAGCAACTGATGATTTTTTTTCAGGATTCCATGCAAACTTTTCCGTGCTTTTATTTGCCTTTATTATCACACTCCTCAAAAAAAGTGAAATATAGCTCAAAATAATAAGCGTCGAGGGAAAAGGTGGGTTTAAAATTGAGTGAGAGACCAGCACTAGGACTCTTCAGATCTCATATTGGAAAATGACACCAAGCATGCGTATCTTACATGCTCGTCCTGAGTAGCACAAAGCAGTGCCCCTAACCTGAAAGCTTAAGTGCCACTGGGTCCGGAAGATGGGACTCAATACAGTAATCAAGGGGAATGCCAGCACAGGAAAGCTCAGCTAGGTGTACGCAATGACAGAATGAAAAGCAGCACATGAAAGATTTTTTTTCCAAGATATGCCTTTGATCTTAAATTGAAGAAAAAGAAAATAATCATCAGTCATATGTACATAAAGATGAAGGGTAAACACAAATTATAGATAGATCAAGAAATTATGGCTGCATTCACTGCATTAACAATCAGACCCACCCTACTCTAAATAATACTCCATATATTATGAAATACTATATATTACTATATAATAACATAATAGCATATAATATAGCTTTTATAACAGTTGTAGGTTTAAAAGCCAATCAAATTAATTAGCTTGTTCATTTACTAATCTGAAAGTACTGAACCCTCTCATGGTTCAGTGCAGAGATAATTATTTTTTTACTTCCTGTTTGTTTTCAGTTATCGTTCTGCTCCATTTGAAAATCCTTCTGTTATGAAAAAGTGAGTCACAAGCAAGGAGAAACAAACATGCTTGTGCTTATTTGTTCTTCCCCACCCTTTTCTTTCCTATGCATAATATCTGCCTTTTATCCCTCCAACTTTCTGATTAATCACTGTCCCTTGTAAACACACTTCTGCAGAATCTGCAGGCGGGGCACAGACAAGATAGCACAGGGAAATACAAGAGTGACCACAGGAAAGGAAGTGCAACAGAGCATCAGCAACACAAACCTTACAAAATACCAGTAGACTCTCAAAATTCAAACTGCAAAAAAAGGTCTGTAAACAAGTGGCCATAGAAAATACACATTAAATTTAATGTTATTAAATTTAATAATTAACAAATTAATGTCCATTTAACTGTATGCTGTTGAATTTCATTATGTAAATTTTAGAGAAGTGATGCTCTTAAAGTCTTTACAAACAGGATTAAAATACTCTCCTCTTCCTGCATCTAGTAAAGAAATAAGTAAAACCAACAACATGTTAATAAGCTGATGTCTAAGTAGAAACGTACTGACTTCCAGACTTCGCAAAAAGGATTCAAGTCATCATGTCTTTAATGTAGCAATTGGTCAGCAACCCACAGCACTGGTCCGTTTCATGCAGCAAATTCAAATGTTATTTCCATACTAGTTGTGAATCACTAGTTCAAATTATCTTAAAGGTCTATCCGTTCGTCACTTTTGTATCATTACTACAAGTTATCTCTAGAAAACAAAATTAAGCGCAAGCCCTGAAACAAACACCTGTAGAGAATAACTAGTATTTATGGTAGTATACTGCTATTTAATATACTATTAGTTATGCAGTATCCTTGGTGGGTTCTCCAATTTCCAAAACAACGCCTTTTACACAGCAGCTACGTAACACAGCGCCTTCTGTGAAACCAGCCCCATTTGTTCTTCCTGCTTTCCAGCACAAACCAACAAACTTCAGCAGCAGTGCCAGGTTTAAGAGTTATTATAAATCTTTCCCTTCCCCGATGCTCATTGCTGAGTTGCACCACCACCTCTTTAGTTGTACTGGCTGAAGCATTTGTTTAGTCACTGCAAACCAGTTTTGAGAGCTGATGCAAGTTATATGAGGAGGTGCTTAAGCCGGTACCGCCAGAAAAAAGGGCAGCATATACTGACCTAATTACACTTGCTTTTATAATTCACACTTCCCTTCAGATCAAACTAAAGTCCCAGCCCGTTTGTGCCTCATATTAACAACTAGTCCAATTTAAAGCGGAGAGGATAGCTCATGAACATTCATAACACCTCAGCTTTTGAGGACTGTTAAAGAATTATCACAACCTTAATTCAGATCACAACTATATATAGTTTGAGTGGTAGCTTTCCCTCTTTCTTAAAATACAAGGTAACATACAACTATTTAAGAAACTTACTCTCCAGTATCGTAACACCTCCTCAGATAGAAAAAGAAATCCCAGCCCACATTTCCTCCTTAGTAATTTATGTTCTTGTGATAGTTTGCATCCTCTCTCATTTATAACCCATTAACTCAATTAACTGCAGACATTCTACCATGCTGCTTCCACAAGACTTATGGAGACTTTAGAATAAAGTCAAACTTGCAGTTCATCAGTACACTCAATCTTCTCCAGTACAGTCCATCTTCTCTAGAAACCACAGTAAGGAAGTTTCAAAAAAACCTACATATTTTTGTTTCCATGTTTTACAAGGAATTATGTATTAATTTTACAAATCTAGTATTTATCATATTTCCAGTTAATATTCAGTTTTGCAAATTGAACAAAAGAACCTCCTCTGCTTTGACCTGTGGTGTATAAAAATCACATTCCATTTAAGTTCCATTGCTTTCTAGGTCAATGATTCAGAAGAGTACCACCAACTTGCTAAATCACAGTCTACATTTTACTTTCATGCAGTTAGATAGCACTACAACTTTTACCCCTGTAACAAATTCCTAGTATTTCCTGATTAACGAAATAGAAAAATTCTTCCACAGAGATCCCAGATTATAATACATTAAACTTATGCACATACAATATATGAATCCTAGCTGATATTA
Source organism: Pygoscelis adeliae (assembly GCF_000699105.1). NCBI lineage: Eukaryota > Metazoa > Chordata > Aves > Sphenisciformes > Spheniscidae > Pygoscelis > Pygoscelis adeliae. The sequence continues at coordinate 430,230 of NW_008824598.1, forward strand.
GGAAGTTACAAAATTGCTATGCTCCAGAAGGACCAATTTTAACTTCACCTATGACAAGTAAGTAGACTGTTTTCTTCAAAGAAATAAAAACAAGTAACAACAACAACAAAAAACATTCTGCTTGATGACTACTACTCTAACATCTACCAAGAGGTAGGCTGAAGATAACTCCTTACTTAGCCTGACAAGTAAGAAAGCCACGAAGCGTTTTGTTTCCCAAGCCATATGCAGTTCTGGTATAGGATGAGGCACTTCTGAAGGATCTCAGAGAAGACAAAGGATGGGCTCAGAGCTGCACAGAAAATCTTGAAAAGAAAGCACACTTTTTCAGTGATTTAATCACCTGGCTTTAATTACAGTACAACACAAGGGTAGAACAAGCAACTGACGAGCTTTTGTTTTAATATCTTATTACAAGACCTGCTTTTAGCACCGCTTTTTTCGTCTTTATCTTGATGATATACAGCATGTCTCAATATGTGGCATTATTTCACCGAGCCTCAAACTAGACATTTAACATGAAGTTCTAGAATTAGCCTAAAATATAGCCAAAAGCATCATTGAAAATGAACTTTTAATTAACTTGCTAGTTTAACATTTTAGCTTTCTCAGAACAAAATTAAAATCTCAAAATAACAGCAGTGCATAATAATCAATCACACACTCAAAGGCCAAAGATATCAGAGACCTTTCTGTTGCACAACTGCTCATTACAAGATAAAGATGGAGAGTAAGTGCTCCACATACAGAACAACAGAAAAAATAATCAATGTTTAAAGAGTAAGTGCTCTATTAATGACTTCTTAACTGTTTAAACAGTGTTTTTTCAAATACTCTTATGGCGTAACTACCCTAAGTACAATACAATGAACAAAAGAACCTCAGGACTCTTCTAGGGTAGAACTGTACCAGTACTGCAGTAAGGCAGTAAATCAAGAATGGCGATCAAGACAGACTCACAAAAAACTGCTATCACTATGTATAGCTGTCCTTTTCCATTTTAAGAGCACATTACTGCCACTCCATCTAACCCAGCTTGAAACTGCAGTTCAGGACAATTACACTGAGAATTACAGTGAGGAGAATTACTGGAGAACTGAGACAGTTTGTCAGCAGAGATGCGAGATTCACTCCATGAAGAGGAACAAATTTTACATCTAAAAATGCAGACATAGACCACAGCATATATTTAAACATATTTCAGCCTCATTCCATAGCTGAATTAATAATTAAGCAAATAATAAGCACCAAAATGTAGGTCATTGCCTCTTTTACAGAAAGTCAATCATTAATTTTATTCATTCAATGTATTTTCACTGCCTAGACAACTAACATAGAAAGAGAATCCCAATTTCAGGACCTCCTAGTTTACCATTCTTTTCTTCATCTCTTATTTTCTGTGTGAAAGAAGCATACACAGCTCCCACGTGCATCAGAGCCCTGTTATACAGGCTTTGAGGCATTAGTTTAAACCAGAAGGATTTAAATTAGTTCATCAAAAACTGAACTATAGTCACTAAGGAGATGGAAACTTAATTTTTGCCATGTTTACTACCACAAAGGGGCAGCAGGGCTGTCAGCTAGAGCAATTAAGCCATAAAATGCTGCAATTAAGATGGCAGATTCTTCCCCTACTCATGCTACAAACTAAATGATCAACCATTAAACAATTAATGCTGGCATTACAAATGCACCCCCTGAGTACTAAAGCTAATACTCAAATGCAGCAAGTAAATGGGGATCTAAAAATTGGAATATTTGCCCTAAAGTAATACTTCAGTCCAAAATTGGACTGAGTAGTACAACTGTGTTTGTCTACTTGTTTCACACTGAGCATTCTACTAGGAGACGAAGTACATGGGCTTTGCACAATCTGAATTGTGCACAAAGATTTTAAAATAATATATAATGGGGTCAAACCAAGATGGCCAACGTTTATCACACTGCAGCCAGACAGCTTTTTCTCCCATACAATTAAAAGATTACTTTATCTTCCTTGAAGTGTTAACACTTCTCATTTTGGGAGCAGCACTTCCGCTAGCAGAGTACACTGTGCAAACCACACTGAATTCCAGGTCGCTCCTTTGGCTGTAAGATAGAGATGTTCAAATGCTAAATTATCTCCAGATCCAATTGATTGAGTTCCTCATTCTGGTCTGCTTAGACACATCCTAAATTCCTTTCCTCTCACTTGCCTAACTCCACCCACCTATCAAGGAAGTAGAAGTATTTGTCTCCATAAGCAAGCATAATTCACAGGGTGGGGTACATCAAGTAAAATTGCTTTTCTATTTAGTCTTTTATATCTTAAACACATGGATCTAATAGCTCTTTGCTTGCTAAACACCAGCTCCTTCAATTTAGAAACAAAACTAGTGCGCTAACTTTTGAGTTCTTAGTAAATCTCCTTTTTAAAATTATTCTAGCTACCTGAGGCAGGCACAGGCTGTGAAACTAGAAGTGACCAGCTCTGAAAGGTTTTTCCAATCAGATTGAACAAACTGAAGGAGCGGCAGACAGCTATTCAGGGACCGTAAGTATTGAGGGTCCCCAGAGAGAACCACAACTTGTTAGTAGTTTTCAGTAACTTCTTTGGAAAATAAACTTAACCACTCTTTCTATGCAGTAAATAAGAAAAAAGGAAAAAGTGAACCTTCGTTGACATAGCACTGGACAAAAAAATATTCACCCTAAACTTCCAACTGAAAGTGTAAGCCTAACCTAAATCCAGCTACTCTGATGAGAAAGGTTAAAATCCTCAGCTACACCCAGGAATTCAGTGCTATGCTTCCAAACCTGCCAGTAGCTCCAAGGGGCAGGAAGGAGAGGACAGCAGTGAACATGCACTTCTGCTGACCACGTTGTTCAGTGTCTGTTTACACCTTGGAGTTTTGTTGACTGTACTGCCAGGACAACCCTGCCAGTTGCTCATACCTGTTGTCAAGCAAAATAAACTGTGGCAGTAAAAGCAGTTTTGTACCAGCATAACTGAATCTGGGTATAAACAGTTCAGCCTTTTCTGGATGTATTTGAAGTGCTGTAAAGTATTAATCCCTCTGCTGCTTGCTGTGTCCTGATAGTTCAAGTGCTTTGACGTCCACTACAGGCCCTGTCATTCAGCTTAACTTTTGGCTGAGATAACTCAGCAGACTTTGCCTGAAAAGGACACGGGGCTATGATGGGGAAGGGAAGACAGGCTGGATTTGTGGGGAGGAGGCAGAACCACCTTAGGTAGAGGAGCAATGCCAAACACCGAGAGGCACTAACAGCTTAAACTGTGCACAAAACATATGTTTGCCCACAACCTTGAGTTGCTCTAGTGAGTTCCTTGGTAGCAAAATGTCATCTTCCTCAACAAAACAGAACAAACATTTCCAGGTGTGTTGTACCTGCAAACAGTTCAGCACAGACCTTTCTTTTGATATACTACATTGCAATACTTATCCTAACTGGTGAGTTCTACAGATACACCTATCAGAATTCTAAATAATGGCATATTGAAAACATTCACAAAATAGAAAAACATAAATGACAGCATGTTTGCAGGGTTAATACTGTCTCAAACCTGTTGTGCCCATTAGGCAAAAGCATTTACTTTCTAAACCACTATTCAAACCCCACATTTGCTAATAGTTCTAACTGAACTTACTGGTCTGAAGGTGAAAAGCTCAGGACTCAAGGTTACTATTAATCAATAGCTCTATACTATTCTTCAATATTTGCAGTTATCCACATAATCTACTTTACATCAGGAAAATTCAGAAACAGGATATCAGACATTTACTTTAAAAGTATTTTTAAATTTGTATGAGGAAGTGGTCATTATTAACAGAAAGGCTACTAAAAAGACTAAGCAATACTTTTTAATTATTCCATTTTAGAACAAGCTATGTGGAGCTTAAAAGCATTCTATTTAAATGGTTTGGGCTATTTATTATCAGATAAAATTCTTGAGCTGTACTGTTGCATTTCTCAAAGTAATTCATATTAAAGAGACTGGCAGAAGATGGCTAAAAGTTTAAGTTTAGGAACTCAAACTATATCACAACCCAAGTTCTCTAGTTTGTAACAGAAGCAAAAACCCATGGTCACAATTTAAAGCTTGCGGAGATATATAAAAGAATGAGGATGAAGATCTGTACTGCTTATCTCAAAAAATTTGCTGTAATCATGCATTGTTGCCCTCAACTTCAAACCATAGTCCCACACAGCTTTCACAATCACTATACCATTCAAGACAGGTCTTCAATTCACATGTGGTAATGGACAAAAGAAACAAGGCAGCTGAACCCACCATCCTAGTTATCTGCTCCTTACCCATCACAGAAAGCGAAGTTGGCTTAATGGCAGGGACAGCTGAACAATTCAGCATGGTTTTAGAATTCCTACCATTTTCAGTTTGCTTAATTTGGTTGGTATATAACAATGACCTGGGCTAAAAATGAGCATACTTCAGAAACTGGTTCCTAAGTCATATACTCACACCTCCCGCAGCAGCATCATCATTCAAGAAGAGAACAGCAGAGAGCAGGCTGTATTTACAATGTCAACCATCTGATTTCTGTCAATTGTTATACATCAGAATCTTAAGACCTTAAAGTACATTTCACACCAGAATTTGGATTTCTCTGTCTGAAGTTGGAGTAAATTAAGAAAACCATGATGACCTACATCATCTTTGCTTTCATAAAATATAAGGAAACAAATTGCATTACAATTCCTAGAACCCCCAACATCCCCAATGATCAATACAGAACTGTACAAACATCACTAACCCACATTCAGATTTCATTTATTTACTTTAGCTCTAAAAGGAACTAACAGCACTCCAAACACCTAGAACAACAAAACTTCTGGAAAAAATATAGTAGTATTATGATGACGGTAATTTATATGGAAAAAGTTCTTTCATACGAGATGATCATCAGAGGATACCAACATTAAAGTAACAGATTATACTGAAGACAGTGCTTTTAGTCTATGTGCATTCATCCAAAACTTTGCACAAAAGGTGCCCAAGTCCTGTCTTTTTTTTTTTTTTTTTTTTTAAACAAAAAAACCCTGGAACCAACATGAATAGAAACATTATCCAAAAGGGTGGTTCTCCTTGGTAACCTATTTGCCCCCACCCTCCTCTGGCAGGACTGGTGGCATTCAAGTAGCCTCACAAACTCTATTTTCTAGAAACAACAATTTGTAACCTAACTTGACAGTTAACTCCTCCCTATAATCACATTCCGTAATGGCAAAATACAGTAAAACACCTAGTCACAGAAGAACAAGTCCTGACCACCCTCTATTACACAGTAACACCTCATTCCTCAAAATTCTGTAATAAGTACATTCACGTAGAAGATTCACACTGAAGGATATGACCTAAAGCAATCCTAGGCATGGTACGCAATATTCATTTCTTTTACTGAATAAAGTTTTCTGAATAAAGGTTTCTGTGGTAAACAGAAGGTGTGGAATAAAAGTAGTTCAAAAAGGTAAAAGTTACTCATGAGCGCTAATCTATCCACAGGTTATTCAAATAATCCAGAAAGGCATTCACTGTCAAAAGGAGCAGGATGACAAGATACTCCCCAAAAACCCCCAAGATAAAATGTTTTATCTCAAAACGTGACAACACCATGCAAAAATAGATCTCTCTCCACATCAATGTCACTAGTTTTGATACAAAAGTCTTTTTTTACAAAGAGATTTAGAGGAAGAGTTCTAATTAACAAGTAATTTGGTTTATATATAGCTGACTGACTTTCTACAGTAAGACATCTGTCACCATAGTTACTAATTACTACTCTTTAGAATACCTCTTTTACTTAACTTTTGTCCTCACAGTTCACAAGAATTCCTGAAAATCAGCCTTCTGCTACAAATGCTGGGTGGTTTCAGGACAATTAGAAAAAAAATTATATTTATTCTCTTCACAGCTGAATCAAAGTCTGTCTCTTCACATATGCCATGCTTTAAAACTTCCTTTTGTAAGTAAATCACAAAATAGACTAAGGACATTAACAGCCTCAGAAAAGGAGATGCAACTCCATTCTGAATATAGACAAAGCAGAAAAGTTTCCGACAAAAAAAAATTCCCCAACTCAGTGCTATTTATAGCAAATTTTCTTGAGGAAAACAAAAAATGATCTGAATTTTCATCCTACATGAAAATTCTCAAGTCGAATTTTCATTCTATGTGAAATTCTCATCCTGAAGATGCTTAGAGATTAAGGTATATTACTACTTTAAGTGCTAAGCTAAAATATATTAACAATAAAATGCAATCAAGGGAAAGATTCCTGAGAAATAATTACTCACACATGGTCCCAAGATGCTCAAATTGACTCATTAGAATACAAAAGCAATATAATGAAGACACTCACTTTGTATTACTGCTGTCATAGACAACAATATCATAACACAACATACAAAGACTTGGAAAAAAATTTCCTGCCCCATATTAAAAACCTGGCAAGTGTCATGGACTCATAAAAACAGTTTAAAAAATAGATAAAAAAACAGGTTTCTAGAAGGATATTGTACTTGTTGCAAAGAAGTTGTTCTGCTCTATTTCATTAAGGAAGCTCAGTCTCTTGTTAACGCAAGCCATTTATACAGCTACATATCACATATCACTGTGATACTAGTGATTACTTTGTATAATTTACATCAACTTCTATCACCACATCAAACATTTACCCTGGGGAAAACATACGGACAAGGTGACTTTCAGAGGTTTCTCTTAAAGTTACTGTGTTCTCTATATTAATCAATTACGGAAATATACTGCAACTTAATATGGCTTTAAAATAAAGAAAAGAAACAAAACACCTTAATAGGCCATTACCCAGAAATCCAGGCTTCTTCAGGATAATCACTTAAGATAATAACTTCTAAGTTTAAAATATTGCTGAAATACTCATCAATCCTGATGCCCTTTCATGAATACTTTCCTCCAAAACTAGACTGAAAGCTAAATACTATTGTTTACTATAATATATTTAATGAGAGTTTGGCAATGTGACATACTCAAACTTTGCAATAACAAAAGTAAACATTATCTTGAAGTGTACAAAATCCCAAAGACTGCACTTGTAGGATGCATGTGTCCAGATTAAAAAAATAAAGAATTATAAGCCCTGCAAAGAGCAGGTTCCCATATATAACTCTAATTTCTCTTCAAATGTATGTTCCTAAAGGTTGGCAATTTATCATTGCAATTTACTCTTACCTTCCAGTGGCAAAAGCACCTGTACTAAAATTCTGCACTAGGGAAAAATGCTAAGACTATCCAGAGAACTAAAATTTTTGTTCTTAAATTCACAATCAAGAAGAGGTTAAACTTGGCAGTTACATTCTTTGACCAACTTTATACAGTGCGAGATAAAAATAAACTGTGGTCTTGACTCCAACTACAGCAATGAGAAGTACAACATAAAAAGGGAGATTTATCATGTTTGGACATAGCTTTGCCCTAATTTAAGACCAGAGGTAAATGGTCTCTCCTGGTCTTTAAATTTTAAGAGACTAACCTTATTAAAACCTTGCATAAATAGAAAATAAAACCAAAGATCTACAACACCTACTAAAATAAACTCTGAACTGTTTTAGTGGGAAAACATTGGAGAATAGGCAGAAGTGACAGAAAAGCAGAAGATAAATGAAAAACAAATGTTTAAAAAAAAAGGAAATCTTGAAATACTATCAGGATCTGGCACAGTAAATACTTAGAAAGAAAAATACAACACTAACATTATGCATTGTTTCTGCTTCCTCAAAAATCTTGAATTAACGAGATAACTAAGTGATTAGCAAAAAATTAACTGAAACTGAAATTTTCCTTAGGAAATTTGCATTACTAAACTTCTATCAGCAAACAATTACCTTTTTCATTTGCAAGCAAATTGGAGAAAAACCACAACACCAGGTGAAGAGCCAAAAGAAAAGATCTACTTATATGAAAGCAAAAAATATGAGGCAGCTCATTAGTTTATCAGGAAACTCCAACTCTCAACCACAATCCCAGACATTTCAAGGCAGGTGCAGTACTGCAAAAGCTGCTTAACGATCTTGCTACACACTGCCAAGTTTCTCCAATTAGTTAATCATTACATCTAACTGTAATGATTTACTCCTCGCAAAGAAAAATCTCTTCTCACATGTTCACTTTTCAACTGTATAGAGAGTAAAGGGAGAAGTTCTTGAAACTATTTCAACCTTTCCTCATTTCTACTCCTTCTACATAAGGTACTGTGTTTACCTACTATTATTAATTCCATATTGCTGCTGTTTTATGACAGAGAAAACTCCCAGTGATCACACAATTCAGATAAAGGAAAAAACCCACAGATTTCACAAACACCTCCAAATGCAACAGTGGTTTGGTATCGTCACAATACTGCTACATAGAAACACTAAAAATACCCTGAAGAATTTATGAAGTTGTCTCCCTTTTAGCAAGGGACATAATCCATGTGAAAGGACTTTTCTAATGTGACTACAGTATTTTTTTTTTTAAACAAACATCTGCAGCAGGTCTAGTTAATTCATTTTGCATAAAGCCAAGATGTCTTGCTTTGGGACATCATCTGCTCCTGAACTATTTATTAACAGATGATAGGTGTCACAAGGAAAATAATGTTCAGCACATTTCTGAACTACAGTTAAAATGACTATACTGAGGATAAGCTTAATGTTATGGTGATATAAATTCAATGCGGCCAATGAAGATGCAGAAGTGCAAGTCCTAACTCAAAAGAACTGCCTAAGTACAAATGACACTGTACTAATTTTAATCATGTCAAACTAGATATTTTTGTAGCAGGTCCAAACCACAAATACTACCAAAATAAAGTACAGTGAGTGCACTGCACACTTCCTCATACTGAAAACAAGGGGTCACCAGAGCACTATGCTCCTCCATGTTTTCCTGAAGACTTCTCTGCATCAAGTAAGGACCAAAACTTTTTAAAAAAAAAACCACCTAAATTTAATTTATTTTCATTCTGTGTTTTGAACTTCAGCATTCCATACAGAGAGCAAATGCAGTTAACTGGAAACCAAACACCATCAGAGAAGGGTGCGGCTCCATCCAAAGACGGAAAATTCATTTTCCAGCATAGAGGAGAAATTTGACAATTGGGAGTTTAATATTTGTACTCAAGGCACTGCCAAGCCATACCTCCAACAAAGTGAGAGCGAAAATAGTCTGGGAGGAGGCTGTATTTATTTGCAATGCATTCTTGGGTCAAGATTTTCAAAGCAAGCAGTAATTGAATGCTGGTATTCATGAACAAAGGCAGATTATTCTGGTGTTCCTTTGAGATCAACAATTTTACAATAAAAAAAGATTAATTTTTAAGCTTAAGCAAAGAAATACCTATAGCATGCATCCACATACTGAGATGGATCTGCCAGCAATGTGAGAGATTGTATGAGCTGATTTTTGATAGGCAATCTTAGAGAATGTTAGTCAGACATTTCTTTAGCTGTGTCCTACTGCCTTCAGAACAAGGGGCAGGTGCTGCAGCCTTCTCAACGGTTCAGAACATTAGAACAACCCCAGCGGACAGAGGAAGGGGCAGAGCGCAGATAAGATGTTCAAGGATATGGTAATTACAATTTCAAACACAGTGGCTCATGATTCATACCAGTCTTAGTCGAGGGCAAAAATCACATGCATGGTACCTTGGGTTTACAGATTAAAAGGTTTGCTAACACGGCAAAACTTGCCAAGGTAATTATTCCAGTACAGTTTTCCACACAGACAAGAGTATTTCAATGTCTTTTTTCTAGCTATTTTCCATCATACCCACAAAGTCATCAGGGACATCGCACTGATAACACTGTGCCCATGAATTTTATTCTTCAGACAAGCTAAAAAAACAAACCTGAATGCCTTCTAAAATATCTTTGTCAATAAAAAAGTACTTAGAACACATGGCAAGTGCCCATGACCAATCTGCCAGTGGGCACAAGGAGCAGGGGCAAGGGAATTGCAAAGTACTGCTGGCAGTCTCACACCCTTTCAGCTGTAAAGCCTGGGAGTAGTCATCTGCACCTCTCAGAAATACATTACCAAGTCTTGCAATTTTTTGTACTAAATGTGCCATATTTCCCCCTAAAACATTGAAAACATTTTTCAAAGTACAAAAAGAACCTCTTTCTAGCACCAGTGGTTCTAGATTGTCAGTCTAAGAGGAAATATCCTTCATCATAAATCTTAAAGGAAAACTGATGTTTTAGTTCTTTAAACAGCTGTCAAGTAATTTTCCAAATGGCAGATCCTTCCAGGTATGAAAACCAGAGACACCTCCAACCACCTATATGCAGATTTCAGGTCACACTGTCCAACTGACAAAACACAATATAACAGTTTTCTTACCAAAATGTTATGCATTTTTAATGGCTAGAAACATACAGTGAAATTTTCCACAGTTCACCTCCTAAAAGCAGTGATATTAAGTTGCTGATACTATGTACCTTGAATCACTTAGGTCATTCTTTATATTTCAATATCATCATCAGAAGAGTTATTTCCATTTCCCCCCCCCATTTTTTTTTTTAAAACAAAGCAGCTAGGATGACCTTGATAGTTTTTTTATTCCAAATTGATTTAATTAAAAAAAAGGATGGGGGATGACAGGGAAAGAAGACATAAGTACAGATAGTTTTAATCCTGAAAAGCATACGCAAAATTATAGAAAGGTGACTAGTCTCTCTGACTACCAAGCTTTTCCATGCAGCTACCAATTCAGGGAACTTGTCCCGCTCAACGCAGAAAGCTGGTATATTGTTCACCCATGAATGAAGGGTTATCAAGTGATTTTTCTCATTAATTCAGTTGTGATGCTTTGAACTAGACAAAACAAGGGCAGTTGTAGAGAAAACATGAAGCAAAAAAATCATTCTGCCTACCAAAAAAATCACAAGAACAAATTAACATAGGCGGGCTGAAGGAATTGAATACTTTTCAAACATCCACTCACCTGAAAGTTGAATCCAAAGCCTCATCAAAAGGTTATAAGTGCCACTATATACAACTGCCATGCAGTAGCCAAAGGCACATCCCCAAACATGGCAACCAGCACACCAATAAGGCACTAAAGTTAATCTCGTAAGATTAGAAAATAAACTAAATTACACAATAAATCCATCAAGATTTTTTTTTTATTTCTGTCATAATAATTATGGGTGGTATTTCTCTATCAAATTATATAATAGCATATTATGTTTTCTCTGTACAATCCTGGTGTTATTCAGTTGTCATGGAAGTAGCATGCCGGTCCACAGACCAATGAACATATTGGTACTGTAAAAAACACAACCCATGTAATCATTTGCAAGCAAGAATCATTGAATCCCTTCCCTAAGCATGAAAATGCCTTTTCTTTTTACTATTTAAACCTGAGCTACAACCACTAGAGGGCAACATAATTATACACACTCTCTCCCAGATTTGGTAAAGCAAACCAATTCAACAAAAACGTACATCTCAGAAACTAAAATTGAAGACTGTTTATATTATGAAGGTGGGTTTTTTTAATACTGAAATTTCCCTTAATTATAGCACGTATACTGTGCGTTGTCTAAACTATTAATCCCATCTTTACAGTCTAGAGCCTCAAACACAAGCTACAACATTCACATTAACAATTATCCTACTTCAGATTTTAAAATTAGGTTTCTCAACTTGAATGTTCCTGCTACTGAAATTATGCAAGTTACTGAAATTCTACCCAGAATAAGCAAGCATGTGTAAAAATCAGAATGCTGTCAAAGCCTTTTCATATTAAATATAGAAATTGAACTTCCTCATCAATGGTAAAAAATATCTAGCTAGAAATTGGCCATATGAATCATAGAATAGAATCATAGAATGGTTTGGGTTGAAAGGGACCTTAAAGATCATCTAGTTCCAACCCCCCTACCATGGGCAGGGACGCCTTCCACTAGACCAGGTTGCTCAAAGCCCCATCCAACCTGGCCTTGAACACTTCCAGGAATGGGGCATCCACAGCTTCTCCGGGTAACCTGCTCCAGTGCCTCACCACCCTCACAGTGAAGAATTTCTTCCTTATATCTAACCTAAATCTACCCTCTTTCAGTTTAAAGCCATTCCCCCTTGTCCTGTCACTACACGCCCTTGTAAAAAGGCCCTCCCCAGCTTTCTTCTTGTAGGCCCCCTTCAGGTACTGGAAGGCTGCTATAAGGTCTCCCCGGAGCCTTCTCTTCTCCAGGCTAAACAACCTCAACTCTCTCAGCCTGTCTTCATAGGAGAGGTGCTCAATCCCTCTAATCATCTTCATGGCCCTCCTCTGGACTTGCTCCAACAGGTCCATGTCCTTCTTATGCTGGGGGCCCCAGAGCTGAACACAGTACTCCAGGTGGGGTCTCACCAGAGCGGAGTAGAGGGGCAGAATCCCCTCCCTCGACCTGCTGGCCACGCTTCTTTTGATGCAGCCCAGGATACGATTGGCCTTCTGGGCTGCGAGCGCACATTGCTGGGTCATGTGGAGCTTCTCATCAACCAACACTCCCAAGTCCTTCTCCTCAGGCCTGCTCTCAATCCATTCTCCGCCCAGCCTGTGTCTGTGCTTGGGATTTCCCCGACCCATGTGCAGGACCTTGCACTCGGCCTTGTTGAACTTCATGAGGTTCGCACAGGCCCACCGCTCAAGCCTGTCAAGGTCCCCCTGGATGGCATCCCTTCCCTCCAGCG
>NW_008824598.1:444434-444799 GCF_000699105.1 Pygoscelis adeliae
GCGGTGGCTTCCCTACCACTTGGAGAAGGAAGTTCTCATTGATGCATTCCAGGAACCTCCCGGATTGCTTATGCCCTGCCATGTTGTCCCTCCAATAGATATCGGGGTGAAGTCCCCCATGAGGACCAGGGCTTGTGAGCGTGAGGCTGCGCCTGTCTGTCTACAGAGGGCCTCATCCGCTTGGTCTTCCTGGGCAGGTGGCCTGTAGCAGACCCCCGCTATAATGTCACCTGTCCCTGCCTTCCCTTTAATCCTGACCCATAAGCTCTTGGTCAGCTCCTCACCCATCCCCAGGCAGAGCTCCATGCCCTCCAGCTGGTCATTGACACAGAGGGCAACACCCCCTCCTCGTCTCCCCTGCCTGT
>NW_008824598.1:444963-465410 GCF_000699105.1 Pygoscelis adeliae
TGATGAAGCTGTCTTACTGGCTCAAGTGGCTGGAGTTCCTTTGTGCTGCTCCTCAGGTGCTCTCCTGCTGACCTGGGTTCCTTCTCCAGGCTCTGGGCATCTATTGCTGGCCCTGGCATCAAACTGGTAGAAGTGGGATGGATTCAGGTTCCCCCCCCCTGGCATCTCTAGTTTAAAGCCCTCTTCACCAGCTTGGCAAGCCTATGACTGAAGATGCTCTTTCCCCTTCTCTGACAGATGGACTTCATCAGCCCCTGCTGATGCTGCAAAAGAACTAGAATTAACATGCAATTTTTTTCCATGACTAATTAGCAGTTCAAAAATATTGCTGTTCTGAGAACAGCTAGGCTTTTTCTTTACAAAGGTAGCACTGTCTTGAAATGTATTCTTGACATTTAACATATTAAGTTCTGCTACAATTCATTATCTAGGGTTTTAGAAGAACAAAAGAGAAAGTTCAGAAACTAAAGCAAACCAGGAGAACGAGTCATTTACTAAAAGAACAAGAACAAAAACAACTGGCAGAAGGATATGCACTAGTAACTGAAAGCAAAAACATTTAAAGAATTATTTCAAAATCTACAGTCTCAACAGAACACAGAAGAAAGCTCAGCAAGCTTGGTTTCTCCAGTTGTTAAAAATGATAATGACATTTTATACGAGTGGCAATGCACTGGTACTGTGCATCAAATCAGTCCCATCTACACTAGCCCATCTACTCTATGAAAAAACAAAATTTGTACTGTATATCACGAAAACAGATGAACCCTCAAATTAAGTTCACATAAAATTCAAACTGCACTGCCAGTACAAACAGCCTTCCCACAAAAAACGTGTTTACTGTAAGTAATAAGCTTTGACATACCAAGAGGTTTGTCATCCAAGCTTAAATTTAATATGGCTGTAGACAAGACTATACTTTGATTAAAGAAAAATCAGCAAGACTTTTACACTACCTATAATTAATCTAGTATTAGTATGAAGTTTTAATAAACTTTAATTAGGATTAGATGCTATCCATAGCTTGTTTCAAAGGAAAATAGGTTGGGCCACTGGTAATTGGCAGCATTAAGAGCAACATGGTTAAATACAAATTCAAGAGAAACGTGTGTGTCTCCATTGCTTCTTTCCTCTAAACTTTTTTGGAAAATAGTTTTCTTCTGCAGCCCAGTAGTATACTGAGGTCCTGTGCAAATACCAGGCATATCAAACCCTATAGATGATGCAGGTTGACAGAATGTTTCATTGGATTATTACAGCTTTGCATTATTTCAACCCTGTCATTAAAAAAAAAAAGTTTGTGACACTTTTGCTAGGACAATTTTAAAGAAGTGTTTACTACTCAAAACCAGGAAAAATCATTCCAAGTCTGCCCAGCCAGTCTTAAAATAATTAAGATGTTATTGTTGTAATAAAAACAGAGTACAAAATTTATATATAGATCAGTAACAGCTCTCCTGATTGCTTATACACAGATCCATGTGAATATCCACTGAAGTTACATAATCTAGCAGATACAGGTAACAAGTAAAGGGGTAAGACCCTCTTACATGAAAGCACCTTTTCACACTGCTCCTGTTAGTAGGTAGGAATTAGTCTGTCTACCATGGACTTGAAAAGAAGGAAGCAAGTCCTTCTCCTACTTCATCTTAAAATTACCTCCTTCCTCTGTTGCCACCTGACAGTAGCTCCTAGGGGCTACAGAAGCAGCTGTATTTTAGGTATTCTTAAGTGAGAGACTCTGCAGCAGTTCCTGGAAACTAATGTACACACAACCTCAGTCTTTACATATCTCTTGGCTTTACTGGATAGCCCATTCCTCAACAGCAATCAGTATCTCCCGTCTAAGTTTTCAGGGAAGTGTCAGGAGTCAGTTCTCTGCTTTCTTCTCTATGTATTTCAACTAATTTTCATCCTAACAAGTTCCTTCTTTTGCACCAGGTCTATACTGTGGAGCAGTAACATTTCACAGCGCACCCAACTGCAGGAAAGCATACTGTGCAGTGTACACAGCTGTTGTACTCTCCCAAATATCTGCTTTAGGAGTTGCACCACAGCACATCTCCAGCTTCCTCCCTGTTTATATCCTCTGGTTTCTTTTGAAAAAGAAAAAAACCTGGACACATGGAAGAACTGAGTGTAGACTGGTCCCCTCCCATCATGCAACTCCAACACGTGCAAAGCACATAAGTGACTAGAAGCACACCACAGAATATCCTGTACTGTAGTTTCAACCTTCAACAGAAGGTACCTTAAAAACAAAGGGGTGCTGCATTTCCAGACATAAACACAAATACACCATTTAATTCTTAATAAGTTCTCATGGGACAACAACTATTTTTACTGTATTTGTTTATTCCATGGCTTGCTTGTCTGTCTCTTAAAATCAGGTACAAGTCAGATAAAACAAACATGTTCTGTTAACCAAGGTCCCTCACTTACCTTGTTAAATTGCGCTTTTCACATCTAATTCAAAGCTGGACAACTTGAGCAGCTTATCTACCTACCAACTGCACAAACTGGATGGCCTGACAACTTCCAGACTCAGCAGTTAAATGTCTCTAGACTTCCAATACCATCCACTCAACCAGCGCCAACGAGAACTAATTCAAAACATGACACACTTTATCATCAACTACCACCCAGCAGCATTCGCCGTCCCTGTTTCTCAACAGTTTTATAACCTCAGTGTTTCTTAATACGTGTAGAAGGAACGTTGATGTTTTCTTCACTTCCCTTTGAAAGGTTCAGCTTGAAAATTTAAATACCAGAAACAGTAAACTAGTAAACAAAAATGTGTAAACCACATTAACAGTTCAGAGTAACAAAGTAGAGTAGAAAAATCCCAACTCACGCAGATATTATTTTGAAAGAAAAATGGTAGGCATTTCAAACCAACTGAACTTAACCCTTTATTCCTAACTATTCTACCAATGCCTGAATTACTTTGTGTAAAATAATTTACAAACATAAATGGTTATAATTTTAGAAAGTCCCTCTGGATTTTATCATTCACATATACAATAATCAATGCGCAAATTATCAATCCAGTTTTCACTTATTACTTTAAGAGAAGACTATAATCATTTATGCAAAGCAAGGCACTCAACAGTAATATTCTATGATAAGTTACAATAGAAGTATTCTTGCACTGGGCCTTATGACAGAATGCAACACACTTACTTCTTTGCCAGTTAGACAATAATCTTTATAAAACTTCACTCAGGAACAACTATCACCTTTTATTCTTTCATTCCCCTCTTTCTAAAGGTTTACCAACTGTGCGTGATTTACAAACATTTTGCTCTGCCACCCAGAAAGAAGTGTGCCCAAGGTGAGTCAATCAGTCAGCTGGAACCTCAATACCACTTAAACTGCAATAGATGACTGCTTATCTTCTCTCAGGTTTATGTGCTGCCATAATTGCAACTGAAAATTCAATGTGTACTAGAAGAATTCAGTCCCTAAACTATTCCAAGAAAAATCACAGAAACAAAATTTAAAAAACCCCACAAAAACCAAACAAAAAAAAACCACAAAGAGAAACCCAGCAACTTGATTCAACCAAATAATGAATTTAATAAAGAGCTTCTAAGCCTGCTCATTTTGGAAAATACAAAATTTCTTTCCAAGCAATACTTAATCTTCCTTACATTATATTAAGAGTCACTCTGCAAATACATAACTACCAGAGCAAATAAAGACTTTTCATTTAAATGACCAGATTTTTACTACTCTCACTTTAACTGAATTTTTATTTTTCATTCACTTCAGATACTGTATTACAGAGAAGTTCAAATTGTTAGCTGATAAAAATCATCATTTACTGTGACAGAGTCTCAGAAAAAAACCAATTACCATTTATTTTTAAAGAAAACTACTACAAGTTTTACATTCTGCAGATATAAAGAGTAACCATTGTGTCAGTTCAAGGATACTAAGTAGAGATGAATGTTTGTATCAACTACAATGCAAACTGAATTAATAGATCTCTTCATGAAACAAACACGTTCAAAACTATATTAAGTATGAAATAAACTACTTCAGCTGTGACAGAACTATGGAGATGAACGTAAGTAGTTCCATGCTGCTATTTAAAACATAGACCAAAATCACTGAAGCAAACTCTTAACATCCAATGCTCTCATTAGCAAGTTAAGAGATGAAACTATTTTCCCTAAAATCTTTCATGGAAGATGACCTATCTTCCAACTGTACGAGTAGTTCAATGAAAAAACTGCCTGATCAAGAAATATTTTTTTTGCTATAAATGAAGCTCATTACAACCACCATTTCTGCATTGCTCATAATGATGGCTCTTTTTAACTGTTAAGAATATTTTGATAGAACTTCAGAAATTAAGCTGAGAAAAATATGCATTTTTAAAAATGAAACATTCAAATAGCAGACTTAACATAGAAAATTTTCAAGGAAAAGCTTTGTTACCTTAAATGACAATTTTAACCTTTACGATGATTTTTTTCAACAGCACAGAACTCTGCTCTTCAAGCACCTATGCTTAATGGTACAAGTAAATTTAAAAAGGAGAAGTGGTAATACATGTTTCCTGTTGGTTTTTCTTTTTTTTAAAAAGAGCAACTTGCAAGTGTGTAATTGTGACCTCAGTTGTTGTTAAGTTTCAATATTCCCTTTTGCATCACTTCATCCACTTGCAACATCAATCATCTTGTCTCTATGCCATCCTCGAAGAATTACCAATGCTATCAAACTCCATGGTATCTTCACTGCTCAGTGTTCTTTTCACCTGATTGTTTATCCCTAATACTGAAAAGTGATTTGTGCCTCAGTGCTGATATGAAGCTCACCTCTACAGTTCTCCAACCTGACCTGTACAGATCTGCTTCCTGCCCCCACAGTACCTAAGCACCTGCAGACCACCTTTCGATATGGCTAGCAGGCTCACATCAGAGAAAGTGACCTCAAGAACTGGTTGCTTGTATTTAGAAGGAATGAGACACAGAACCAGAAAAGTTTCTTCCGGCCTTTCATCTCACTCCTCTTCCCCCTAATTTTCTTCTCTCCAGACCCTAAATTCTCTTATGTCTGGCTGCCCCATCACCACATGACACTTACCTTGAACCCACTTGGACAAGAGAGGAGAGGAATCAAAGGTGCAGCTGAGATGGGATGCTACCACAGATGGTCAGGAATCTGTCTTTCTTACTTTGCAGAAAGGGACAGTAGTAAGAGGAAGGTGGCAGCTAGAATAACAATGACTTTCAGGAAGACAGCCTTATAGACTCCAATGGGGAAAGTGGGGCTCAAAACCAGACAGGGTAGATAAGATAGCTATTTATGAATAGCTGGTTGGACTGGATGATCTTAGAAGTCTTTTCCAACCTTAATGACTCTATTCTATGATTCTATGAAGGCTTGGAATTCTTTTCCTCTCAATGAATGCAAAGAAGACAGGACCAACAGCACAGAGCATAGACAAGGGAGCCATAGTCTAAGGTCTAGCTGTTTTAAGAGTGGCCCAAGTACAAGAGTTAGCATGCGGAGGATAGGATGGATGAAGGACCAGTTATGCAGAAGGGCTCATCTGACATTTGAGAACCGGTTTGGGAAAATTCTGTGCACCCACAACCTTTTCTACCACAGATTTGTTCTCATTTCTTCAGTTTTGTCATACACCTTGCTAAGAATCAGTATTTTGCAGAAAATTCTATTTTTTACCTTCTCAGTAGAAGAAAAGAAAGGGAAACTTAATTCCACAACCTGAAGTACCATATTTTCTAATGGTAATATATACACATTATAAATAAAAGGAAGTTACTACCCCAAAATCCACAAAGAAACACAACACAAAAAGAGGCACTCGCTGCTACGTAGGCTTTAGGTCTCAAGAGGATTAGATAAGGAATACTCTACTCTGACGTTGTGGTTCATCGTGCTTTTTTGCTGCCTACTCCATTTCACTCTTCCTGTTAACTTCCTAGACTACTGCCCTAAAGCTGGCAAGAACATCTTGTTCTAAATAAGCGTTATCACCCACATTTTCAGAAATGTTTAAGTTCAGTGACCTTGGATTTTCTAAAAGGTATTTTCACTGGACAATGCAGAACAAGTTGACAAGATTTTGTTTCATGCTATTTGCTTTAGTTGTTTTGTCAAGGCAACTAGAAAGCACAGAGGAACATAGAAATGGATATTGAAAAAGTACCTTTTGAGTTGGAATGAAATCCTGTAAAAATAGAATTGGAAACTAACAAGCATGATTCCTCTCGGAATCGCAGCACTGAGTTTTGCAGAAAGTAACAAAAACTCCATATTCTACCACAGTTTTCATAATGCAATTTCTCATTAGCATTGTGGGAAGATGCAAGACATACAAGCTTCCTGCTATGGGACTTTTTTAACAGTTTTACCCAAGCGTAATATCAACATGTCTGAAAAAAATTGTTACTACTGTATTTTATAAAGAACAGTCATCCATGTCTATTTTCCAGAACTTGAAGCTGTAATACTTGAGAAAAACAAACAACTCAAGTATTTATTCAAAACTTCTAAGTTTGGCTTAACACACTATTAGCATGTTAAACAAATATATTAATTATTATAATTCAAACATTTAAATGATAATACCATTACTATGCCTCAAGTGTAGACAGGTATCTCAATGCTTTATACTTTAAACAAGCTGCACTTTAACTGACTTTACCACTTCCGATTATATAAAATAAATATACAAGACATCCCTCCCATCATAATTCTTCTTCATGCAAGGTCATACAGTTCTTTCTAAAGGCTTGTTTATCAAAGCAGATAAACTTTCTCCTCCCTCTTTTTAAGATGTCAGCAAACAAAGCTCATACTTCAAAGGCTACATTAAAAAAAGTAAGCTCTAGTGCAGCTAATACTCTTTCAATTGCTCAAAAATACAATGCATCAGGAAAATAAGGAGCTAATCTCCACCAACCTAAGGCCACATAGCATATGCATAAATTAAAAAAAACCTTGCTAGGTAGTTAAAAAGGCCTTCAGACCTACTCATGGACACAACTAAAGGAATCTGCACTCCCGGCCAGCTGTATGAGCAAATGCAGTGCATCTAATACCTATCTGATTTTGTGGTAATTTATTACTGGTGTTCTTTTCTTCCACTGAAATGGGACATTTCATCAAGAATTATAAAAAGCACAAACAACGAGAAATTCTACTGCAATCAGAAGTTTTGTTAATAACTGTTCTAGTATTTGAATGAGTGCAATGAAGTTCAAGACCATGAAAGGAACAATGATGGGGGGGGGGGGGGGAAACAAAAGTGCATAGCAGGTTGGTCCCCTCCATCCAGTAGCAGCAGCAGTAGTAGTATCTCTAGCTTTATGGAAAGGAAACCCCAATAAGGGCCAAAAATCATAAGAGCAAAGACTGAATTGGTCCATTTTTCATATTTGACTCGGTACACTCACTAAAATCCTTTTTAATGTCCTAGCAATTACACAGCCACTGGTAATATTAAAATTGCAAAAAGCTGATCCCTTCCCATGTTCTCAAATATTTGTTTTGCTCGTGTGTTCTTTTCACCATGTTATTTGTTAGTTCAGACTTTAACCAGAACTTTCCAAAAGCTGCAACTTTTCTTCACATTGAAGAGACTATTCCTAGAGAGTAGGTTTGCCTCCTTTTTTTTTTTTCTTCTTACTCATGTTTCCACTCTCTCATCCATTAAATATAAACAGTTTTAAAATAAAAATGCAAGTTGGCTGTGCCTGTAAATGCAATAATGAAGTTTTATGATAAAAAACATTTTCTGTCTGTATATAATCACAGATTCTCATTCTAAAACAGACCCTGCCATGAAAGCTCCTGACTCTAATACAATTCCCCACTACAACAGCATTTACTGTTTTGTTAGTAAATGCTAATAGTACAGCCCCCAAATGGGTTATGCTGTCATATTACTAATTCTAATCAACAGCTTGGGACTCAGATACATAACAGCTACCTATATATGCACCCATAGCTTTCAGCTACAAACTAAACCAAAGTACTTAGTGCTTGCCATGGACATGAACATTCACACATAGGCAGCTACTGTTGCACAGTCACTTGTTAAGCCACTGAATCTTCATCAGCTGTAAGAATGCTTAGTTCCTGCACAGTCCAGGAACAGAAATTTCAAATGAAAAAATTCAACTGGTTTTTTTGTCAAAAAAAATTCAGATGCAAATGCCTCAATTCTGGAAGGTCAGTTGTTCCATTTCTTTTTCTTCTTTTTTTCTTTTTAATATGCCATCAAGCACATATTCACAATACACTTTCTAAGGTTTTATTCCAGCTTAAGAAAAGGCAAAAGAGGTTCAGATCACCAGATATTTATTCTATAATTGCAAAGTAGCTTGTAGTTTTAGCACTAATGGAGAAATGACAGTGGTATCATGTCTCAGCAAACAGCTTTAACCCTGATGGTATAAAAAAAAAAAGTATCCTTACTACTAACAACGACCTCATTAAACATCACCAGGCAAGAGCTCCCTTCTGGATGCAGATAACGAACCTTAATTTTAGATCACTAAAATATTATACAAATTACCAACTTTGAGCACAGCCAACAATTAAACAGCACTTTCATGCAGCACAACTAGGACTCGGTCCACAACTCCAAGGGTCCTATGAAAAAGAGTACTTGGGACACCTCAGCATGAGTGCAGCAGTCAAACAGAACAATTACCTTTTCCAAATGTCCACAAGTATAAGCAAGCACTTACTATTTCTAAATCCTTCTATTGCCTGAAAACTTTTGCTCTGGAGAGAATAGTTTCCACTAAGCTTTGCTCACCTGTACAAAAACAGTCTAAAGCAATATTTAAAGCAGAACTACATAACATACTTTCTAGACTTAATTTGAGGCATGACACCAGCAAGCAGATCCAGTCACTGAAATAACGTTACAAGATTACAGCTACCCTAACATTAGACTCAAAACTACATCTTCATAAATGGTTTTTAAAGGAAACTACGAAGCAATTATTTTTGTAAATCTTTTGGAAACACAAAACTGCAATTATAAAGGAAGATGTGTACAGCAAGTTTAAACAATAAAATACATCAAAGAAAACAAGCTACAGATCTCAAAAGGAAGACTAGTCATCAAGATCCTTTAATATTAGTTTATAAAACTTATGTCACCATCTAAAATTCATCCAGTAACACCTATCCTGGGAAGGCTCAACATAAAGCTACGTGAGAAAGAGAAGAAGAAAACTGAGCACATTTTCATTTGATCAACCGAGCAAAACAAAACAAAAAAACCAAACCACACCTATCCACACAACTGCATACAAAATTGTTCAACTGCAGGCACATTTACACCAGGCTGTGAAGCAGGCAAAATCCCAGAACAGGATGACCTAAAGAGCCCACAGGAATGCAATCTGGATGTCCCAAAGTGGCTTCAAGAAAGGAGAACAGCTGTGTTGGTGCAGTGTTTTGCCAAACTAACCCTTCCCAAGCCCATTTCTGGAACATGGGGTCAGAGCAAGTCAACCTGCAGCTAAAATGTAGGTCTACATTAAATTTATCAGGAGGCAATATCTGCAATAGGATGTATGTACAACCTGTACTGATTTCAGTAGGTGAGGGAGCATGTGTACAGACTCCAAAACAAAAAATGAGTTTTGAGAGGAAGTTGTCCATGTGTGTCAATGCAATGCATTTGTTCAAGTACAAAAACCACCAAAAACATTTTCCCTTCCGTTCACGTGAAAGTTAAAAGTTATCCAAACACAGCATACGTACTTTTAATTTTCTAATTAAGAGTCAGATTCATAAATTTAACTAAAAATCAGGATGACGCCATAGGTAAAGTGCATTCAAATAGACTTAGAATATCCACATGCCTTTCTATGTTATAGGTAACATTATTAATATAATAGCAGTCTGTCAGTTCTTCCTTAATTACACAGGAAGGCCTCTGTTCATAGACCAAATCATTGGCTTATCGTCACAGACAGTATTTATACACCTACCAAAATCCCTGCTTAAACAGCACAACAAGTAGCTTTACCTAATGTCAACTAGTTACACAGATTGCAAAAACAAATATGCCCTTTCTATGACGATTTGTATTCCTGGCTTTCTCTTACAATTGCTGGAATATGCAGTCTAGGAAAAGTTCTCAAAGAGGAAGATTGAAAAAAATAATTTCCCCTTTGAGTTCTTAAAAAGGAAGTAGTGGATGAGAGCTGTAAGTGAAAGTGTTGTATTATTTCCACCCTTATGGAATCAGGGGTTGAACTAGGAACATTCTTATGTCTTTCATTTAGTGCTTCTTCTCCTCCAAGTAAATTTTAAGAGAATTTCTATTTATCTAACACATTTTGGTGGGAATTCTAAGTTACACTATAAAAGAAGTACTCCGTGTATTTCATAATACTAAATTATATTTATATACACACACACTTAAAGTTCAGAACATAACTAAAGACGACAGCAACACAAGCTAGCCTACCTAGCAAATATGCCTGACTCTAGCCTCAGAAGCTTATTTGTTGGTAGGGATTAATTTTGTACCCAAAATTCTATCCCAAGTCCACAAGCAACCTAAACTAATTAGACCTGCTGTGGAGCAGAGGATAGGACTGGATGACCTCCAGAGGTCCATACCAACCTAACTTATCCTCCGACAGTCATCCATGTCATAGAATTTGGCTGTCCTTGTTCATAGTATTGGAACTTCCCTTAAAGTAAATACCACCCTAACTATACATAATGACTTACAGTTCTGGAATCCATAGAAACAAAAAGAAACTTCAAACTTTGTCCCTTAATAACATGTGATTATATTGACTCCACATAGCCTTAAAAATCTTCTGGCATTCAGCAAGAGGAATCCGTGTAATGATAGCAAGAAAACAACAAGGAGTTGCAATTACCTACCAAGAGCAAAGACCTGTAAAAATAGTTTAGCTGCAGAATGGATTCTTTCACAACCAGATATAAAAAACAAAGCTTTTTTTTAATAACAGAATTAAAAAAGTGAAGAATTACAAATAATTCATTATGCCTCCCAAAAGCTTTCAGATTCTTCAAGCACCTGGAAACAGTAAGTGTAAGTGCAGAAAATAGCAATGCCAGAATAAAATCGCAAGTAATAATACCACCAAAACTGATATGCAATGCTATTGCCCTTAACTCCATTCAACTATTATAACTAACAACCAAAAAAACAAAGAAGTGACAATTAATTGTGCCAGAAATTACTGGGAAGGTCACCATAAATTTAAAAGGCAAACAGGTAGGCAGGCTAAAAGCCCGCAAAACCAAGAGATCTGGCATCTACCCTATACAGTTAAGTACTACACTTCAAGAAAAACAATTAAAAAATAGAAAGCAAAGCGGAGTCATCAAAATCTGCTGGGGGGGGGTGTTAAACAAGCAAAAAACCTCTTACAGAACATTAATAATCTTGCATCGAAGACAAAGTTTTAGAAAAATCTATGTTTAAACTTAATCTTGCTCAACACCCAGAAAAGGGCCAACTCTGAAAAAGTGCCAGTTAAGAGCAAAAACTGCCTATCAGATAAGACTAATAGCATATGCAAATAGCAGCAGCCGGTACCAAATGTCTTCAAAAGAACCTGCTGTACAAATATCTATTTGGCCCATAACAGAGCTTTTCTTCTTTGATGTGGAACATATGCATTTCCATTCCTTCCTTTAAAAAGGTTATTACTCAATACACAGTTACAAGCAACCACAACTGTTGCATCTTAAACTCTTGCATCCATTTTATTTTTATGGAAGAACTTTTACAACTGTAATTATGAGAATATACAGCATTAATAACTTCTTAGTTTTATTTTCAATAGTCTCAATACGAGAACAAAAGGTCACTTGTCTGTTCTAATATAGCTTCTATATCTATCTCAGATGTTGCATGTTTCTTATATTGAAGTCTTTCTGTCAATAAATATTTTCAACACATTTGAATTATCATATGAAAACCAAAACTGAACAAGATGTTCCAACTGGGGACAAACTTACTTTAACAGTAGCACAATACTGTCAATATTTTTGTATTTAGTTACAAGTTCTCACTATTTTGCACTATTAGAACATTTGTGATTGAGCCTATCTCATCAGCAATTCTTCAGTCTTTTCAATGGTTGGTTACTGTTATTTTATAACCTAAAGAAGTCTAAGAATAACACATATTTTCCTCCAGTATGCACCATAGTTCAACTATCAATACTGAAGTGTTCCTTAGCTTTGCAAGGATACTATAAATTCCTCATGCCCTTAACTACCCTTGACTAATCCCAGTACTTTTTATATTTACTTTTTACATGTTTACAAAAGTAAAAAAAAGTCGAACTGCTGCTAGAGCATTCTGTGTTTTTCCACTCAACTACAGTGTTACTGCAGGATTTTGGACTTTCTATTATAAGCCTGCTAGAAGTTCATCATTTATTTATACTTTCTCAAGACTGAAATAAACTCTAAGACATTGCTCAATCACATACACATGTGTCCGGTAGAACATAATACAAAAATTGTATCCGATTAAGTGTCTGGCTCGAGCACAATTATTTTCCCTTTCAAAAAACAAACTGTGCTCGGTCTCTGGCAGACAGATATGTCATCTTGCAGGGGCTTAAGATGGTACAGTCCAATTAATCTCTCTGCCTCAGGTTGCCACTCCTAAAGCAGACTGAAAAAACGCTTGTCTATACTCAACAAAAACATGACAATTCTGCAAGCCTTCTTCCACCAATACTGCTACAAGCAGAAATGTTTATGGAAAGAAAGACAAGTTGGGAATGTTAATTCATTGTCACAGCAATATTTAACTAAACTTGGAGCTCTTAGATAATCCAAACTCTCAGCAAGTGAGCAACATTAACAGGAAGCAATTATTGATGTGACTCAAAAGAAAATCCACAGACAACAATCAATCATACAATTTAGTAGCAATAGCTTGTAAAATTGCTAGCATCCCTAAAGGGATGGAGACAGCATTCTTCTTTCCCTTTCACTTGCCAGGTTCCACAAACCATAATCGTTTTCACTTTATATTATCTATTAAGAGAAATGACAAAAATCAAAATGCAACAAATGAGCTGAGTATTTGTCTACACATTTTGCAGAGTTTTAGCTAGATCATATTCAAATCAACACAACCAAAGTAGCACACTGACACAGTTAGAGACTACTAACCCACATGGCTCTTTACAGCACACATAAATTCAGTTTCTTTAGTTAGATAACAAAGCACCAAAACTGTTCAAATTGAGTAAGAAAAATAAGAGGGCAAAGCCAAATAAAAAATATTTCTCTAGTGTAACATAAATCCACCTGCAAATGATCAATGGATTGCTGCAACTAGCTTGTGAAAGAAAGTCAAAGAAAAAGTCAAAAAGAATTTTGTATAATGAAAGTGTATTAGGGAAGCAAGGTTTTACATTTATAAGCACGGGACCAGGAACAAACCCAAACCATCCCACTAGAGACCTAAGGAAAACACATTTACTGGCCTTCATTACTGCTAAGTAACCCGATTCATTTGAGGTTTGTAAAAATTCATTGCAAATACAAAAGGGATTTTTGTTTGTTTTTAAAACCTAATCAATGTGTTGGTGTTCCTGGCTCAGCATAGATGCATCATGACTGCAGTGGATCAGCTCCAAGAATTACAGTATTAGCTCTGCAGCAGTGGCTCTAGATGGTATCTCTGCAGAGAAATCCTTGTCAGCAGTAACTTACCTCTACTATAAATGGCCGCCAGCACTCCTACACTGGGTTCTAAAAGAAGTATGGTGGGGAAGTTTGCCGCAACCAAGAACTCCCTACCCCATACTATTCTTATGATCATATCAGCATAAAATTGGATAGTTCATTCAGGGTGAAAAGCACTTACATAAAAATATTAACAGGTGTATGTAAGGCCTGGCTGACATCAACCTCTTACCAAAAGCATCTAAGCACTGAAATTTCACCTTAATGTGTTATAGCAGATCCCAGGTCAGTCTCCCAGGGCACTTGGAATAAACATTCAATGTTTGGAAGATAAAGTGTCTCCTCCACAGACACTGCAAACTGTAAGCATACATCAAAGTACTAAGAAATAAAACATTTGTTCAGTTCTCAAAGACAACAATCATAACAGAAAGCTGAAAAGATGTAATAGAGGAAAAAATAAATAACAGACATGGTATCTACTGAAAGAAATGCTACTGATACATGAGAAATTAAACATCCCTTACACAGATCAGCACCAAATAGCCCAGAGTATCATACAGGAATCTCTACAGGAAGCAGCAGAAAAAAGTCTCCCATTAAAATCCTGCAACCCCAAATACCATTTTTCATATCCCACTAAATTTTGTAAGATAGATTTACTAAAATACTTCTGAACAAACAGGATGTCCAGAGAAGATGTCCTATACTTCCTGAATCTTGCCAAATTCTTTATCTCCACAAAACATTCTATGCAATGTTCAATGAACAACGTATTTGCTTTTTACAAGTTCTTTCTCTTCTTTCTTTCATGATCAATATACTTTTATCCCTAGTACAATATAGCAAGAAAAGAGAGCATCTAATCTTTCAGCTCCTGTTTATCAATGTATTTCTTGCACTGGTGGTCCAAAATTAGATGCAGTATCCTAGACATGGTCTAACAAGCTGCAAGGGGTTCTTCCTTTCCAAGTGCAGGACTTCACATTTGTCCTTGTTCAGACTCCTGAGGTTCCTGTCTGCCCGTTCATTCAGCAAGGTCAGGTCCCTCTGGATGGCAGCCCTGCCCTTGAGCATATCAACTTGTTCCCCACCACACCAACACTCCCAGATTTGGTCTCATCTTCAAACTTGAGTGTACTTGACCTTGTCCTTCAGGTCATTGATAAAAATGTTAAGCAGGACAGGTCATAATATAGACTCCTGTAGTATTCTCCTTGTTACCAGCATCCAGGTAGAACAGCACCTATTAACCACTACCACTGAGCTTGATCCTCAAACCAGTTTTATTTTACTCGTCTAGTTGTTCGTACATCCAGACTGCAGTGCCCTAACTTAGAAGACCATCATGGGAAACAGCCAAAAGCCCTGCTAAAGACAAGGTAAATAGCGTGCATTGCTCTCCCTTGCCCGTAAGTCTAGTCATTTTATCATACAAGGCAATCGGACTCATCAGACATGATTTATCCCTGCTAAATCCATACTGACCATTACCAACCAAATCATCTTCTTCATGTGCCCAGAAAAATGTTCCAAAACTTGTTCCATGATTTTCCCAGGGACTCAAACAAAGCTAGCCAGACTGTAATTCCGTGGCTGTACCTTTGGGATTGTTTTTTTCAGGTGTTGGTTTTTGGTTTGTTGGGTTTTGGGTGGGTTTTCTGGGGGGGTGGGGAGGGCAGGGTTTGTTTGTTTTCTGTAACATTTTTATCTCACATATTTTAAGCTTACAAGCCATAAAGCAAACCTTAATACATTTCATTTGCTATCATGTGGACTATTTGGCTTTCAATTTACTAGTTAGCATTTCTGTAACCAAGATACTATGAATGTGCTCAATTCAATTCATACCCACTTTGAATTAAATGAAAACAGTAGTATTAGCTACCACCCTAACACAGACACTTGTGCCTACACATTTTTTTTCAGTTGTTAAAAATGACCAGTTATTTGGACTCTTTTTGATCTAAGAAAATACTTTATTTCTCATGGTTTCTCAGCCCCTTTGGTAAACTGTGGCAATGAATTCTCTATAAAAGGTACTTACAACAGCCACTGACAACAATCTAAGGCACTGCATAATTCCGATTTCTGAAAGCCTGGATATCTGTCGGAAACTTCAGGTTTCTGCTAAAAGCTTCCACCACATCTGTCAGAAGCATTTCAGCCTGGGAGAAGTCGCATAAAATTCTCAAGGGTTTTCAACTTGCTTATTTTTAAAAACAAAACACAAATACACCACCCCCCCCCAAATAACTTTAAGACTATTTCAATTAAGCAGTTTTTACAGAGTTTCTGCCCATATGCAGTGATAGAAGCTGAACAAACATATTTAGATTTTCTGAACTATAGCCCACTTTTTCTTTTGCTTTGATTCACACTTTTTGGAACACTCCATGCTCAGCACAACATCCACTTCCTACAAATCTGGTGACTCACTTTTTCAGGCATCTCTTAAAAAGATTCATTAACTTGTAATTACTCAAAAAAAAAATCAATTCTAAGCATAAGCTTCTAATGTTACTGCTGTATGAAAAATCCACAAGGAGATATTACGCTGTTTCTACAAACACAAGCAAAAAGAGGCATTGCACTGGTTGTCTATAAAAGTATTAAGCACAGAGTAAGTCTGAGTACAGATATTGCCCCCACCATCTCCTTCCGCCTTTATCTCACACAGTTTTACGCTTACACATCATGTTAAAAGTATTTTAAAAAGCAAATCCAACTTTAAATATCTGCTTTTAATTGCTATTTACTGGTGATCTTGAAGACTCATCCCACTTTTATCCTTAACAATGCTGGTGTTACATAGACATTAACTCCTTTGGGCACATAACTTTTCCCATGCATAATGAAAGTGCCTTTATACAAAGTAAACATTCACATCTTTCAACTGTAAGTAACATGTCATCTTCAACTTGGTCTATCTATGTGACATACTTCAGTTTAAGCCTACCTCTGCCTCAAAGAAAAAAAAAAAAGTATACTAGTTTCCTTGCCACTGCTTACTGATGCTCCCTCTGTCTGGTTTCTACCCTTCTTTACAGATTATGCTGATACAATTGTTTACACACTATGTAGTAAACAGGATCACTCACATGATTCACTAAAACAAAACAAACAGAACTCCAAACACTCAAGAAAAAAAAAATCATTAGAGTATAACTGAAAGGCAGCTCAAGAGGCAGCACAGAGATTGGACTGAGTGACTGGGAATGCCAGAAACTGGTATTGCCAAAGCCCACAACTTATGAAACTGCAGCCCCAGATCATTCATGAACTATTTTGAATTATCTGAAGGTTTCTCTCTGTTACTAAATTAACATTTCAAGGTATTATCTTTCATAAACCCCAGAATTGATAGAAGTCCTATATATGAGCTTCTAAGAAATGTTTACAAATACTGTGGCAAAAAGAATTTATGCAGGTTTAAATATAGGTCATTGATAGGATAATGACATATTCCTAAAAGAGATGCACTTATTAGAAGTTCTGTGAACAATGATAATAAACGTTCCTGCATGCAAATATTCTGGCATAGTTTTATGTTTTTGTTTGTACTTTGAAAACACCACAGAGTTCTTTAAAGTAGTTTTTGTGATTCAAGATTAAGCCTGTATTTACCAACATCTACCACCTGCCTTTTCACAACAGTAATTTATATCTATTATCTCTAACAATGCATTTTTCCCTCTCCTCCAACTATCTCACAATTTACTATTCAGATACTCAACTAGATGAAAAAACAGACCATATTGCCAAGAAACAAGCACAGAATCCAAAATTCTCCATACTGCTGTATTAATGCTTTAAACCTTTTACAGTACCACAACATCTAATATGCAAAATTTACAGTAATGTATTCCTATGCATAATCTTAAACCCCTTCTGTAGTTGATCACTATGGCTACTGATCCAGATACCCACCTGGGCAATTTTCATCAAGACCCCCATCAAATCCTCACATGAGAGCATGTCAAGAACTACCACATACCATCCACTTAATTACAACTACCAAGTTGCTATATCAACTAGATAAAATGAATAAGCATATAATTTTTTGACCTGTATTAGAAAAGCCAAAGCTAACTGAAATTTAAAAACAAACAAAAACCCCAAAACAGCTGACTGTCTTTTAAGCTCATCTATTAGTTAGCAGACTTTCTCAACACTCAATGCCTTGTCAAATTAATAAATTTTAATATGGCTAGACTATTTATAACCATAAAAGAGCACATGGGGGTCTTAAAGTCTTTACAAATCATGAGAAATGTTTATAAAAAGCTATATGCATACTACTTCTTAATCTAAAACCAGTACAATAAATTGGAACATTTTACTTTGTTGAGTCAAACAAGAAAGGTTAAAAACTAAGCTTAAACTGAAAATATTTCATGCACTTAAGTTTTCTAGAGTGTCCAAGAATGCACATCACATCCACAACAGAGTCAAAACAACATGCTTAACGAAACACTAATACAGATAGCATTTTGCACAATTACATGCAGGTAACTTGAAAGCCATGCCATAACCCAGCCTTAAGAAATTAAACACTTGTCTTGTCCCATCATGCCCAGGTATTGCATAACATAGGAAAGTTAACAATGGAAGGTTTAAGAACTTTGACTGCGTTGTACTTTTCCTCATGCTGTGTCATACTACTAAAAAATACTGCGTTAATTACAGACCATATTATTCTGAAAATCAAGAGCTACACTGACCACATTTCATAGAAGGGCATAGAAGTTTTTTAGCTGTGAAGCTAAAAAACAGAGCTGATTTAGGGCATATGAAGTTCTAGGGCCTAACATCAATATATTTGGAAAAAAAAAATACAGTGCTGAGCAACTGAAATCTGCACTTTGTTCATTTCTTGCTGGATATTTAAAATCAACTTGACAGTCATTAAGTAAAATAACTTTACTTGTCCCAGTTCAATCCCTAGTGGACAAAACAAGCACTACAGAACCCCTAAATTTCACTTAACAAGATAGTTAGCCTTTTGAGAGGAACAGTTAAGACAACACCGTATATATTTTAAAACCATTTTCACTATCAATAATACCTTGTTTGCCATTTGTTACACTCCTGCTGCCAGTAACAAACCTTCTATCAGACCCAAACGACAAAATACTCTTTATAAAATTTCAAAAGGGCAAGTAAGAAGAGTGCTAAACCCAGTTTTTAAATCAATTTTTTGACACTTCTCACAATGAGATTTATTTACATGCTCAGATAAAATAGGATTTTTCTCAGCATTTAAAAAAATACTATTAGACCATTATGTTCATACAAGCCTGTGCTTTCAGATTTGTATTATTCACCTCAAAATCACCTAATTCCAGCAACGAATAATACACATGCAAATTTTGCAGTACTTATCACCATTTTCAA
This sequence comes from Pygoscelis adeliae, assembly GCF_000699105.1. Classification (NCBI taxonomy): domain Eukaryota; kingdom Metazoa; phylum Chordata; class Aves; order Sphenisciformes; family Spheniscidae; genus Pygoscelis; species Pygoscelis adeliae. Next base: position 464,062 of record NW_008824598.1, read on the forward strand.
CTGTTAGTTTTATGTACTTTTAATAATATTTAAAGTTTCTGCTTAGTAAGAAATTATCAACTTACCTGAAAAGTAATCATTTTAACTACAACACAAATCTTACTCTTTCCACATGAAACCATACTTATTACAGCAAAACCAAAGTGATCTGCAATCTACAGGGACTTGCTAAAACACATGTGCAGTTCATTATTTTTAAGTAAAGAAAACATCTTACCTTGCCTGTCTTGTGATCAAACCAGACAAGAGCATGGTTCCTGGACAGCACCTTACAGTCAAAAGTTGCATTATTCTGAGCTGGCCGGCAGCGAGCCACAGAGCGGCCAATCTTGACAGGCTCGTCCAGGTAGACATGACGCTCCTGAAACGGATGAGAGTTCGGGCGGCAAGTGAAGATGGCCAAGGCTGAAGGCATCGAGGACAGATTGGAGTTGCCACACCGACCAGAGATGAAGAGAGCCTCTTCTGATGCAGACTGTCCTCCACAATTTTGAACCCAAACCTCCACAGCAACTTTATATTAAAGCAGGACAAACATTATTGTATGAGAGGCCTAACAACTCATTGTTTCAGTGTGTAAACTAATTCTGGCAATAATCCAGTGAAAAAGCCCCATTATGTCTTTTAATAATATCAGCAGTGGCCCAAAAAAAGTCTAAAATACACAACTTTCAATCCATCCTCCTCCGGAAGAACAGGAACAAGCATCTGATTCCTTCAAAGAGAAGCAAAGGCTCCTTGAAAGAAGGACAGAATGTCTTAAATCCAAGTAGATGAGTCATACAAGTACTTTTGTTTGTAACCTCAACTGCCTTCTTTCCCACCCCCCCCTTCCATAAACAACACTGACCAAAATTCTGACCAATGCAACATGGAAGCAAGGAAAGGTTTAGGGAAGGGGGATGAGGGAGAAGGATTAGCGTCCTCTCTCAAAGCACACAGATCAGGAGTTGGAAGGTGAATACAAAGCCCTCACTCCACAACAGGGATTTAGTCGCTTCACACGGCAATCCGCATTTCACCATCTTCGTATATTAAACCAAAGCAGAATAGGTGGTCCTCAATTTAGGATGGGGTATGAGAGCTATACTGTTTTCCTCCCCTACACCAGATACAGCTGAACTGTTCTACAGTTTCAGGCAGCCACTCAGATAAGGAACTTGATAAGGCATGGAGAGGGCTTCAAATTCTCCTTCTCTCGCGGACAAACTAACGCGTGGGAAGGGTCCTTCGGGGACGGCCTACGAAGTGCACTGACAGGTTGCTCCCAGGCGGTGCCCGCGGTGGCTCTGGCCGGCAGCAGCGGGCAAGCGTCCCTCCGCGGCGGGTCTGCTGGCGGCCGGTCTGCT
>NW_008824598.1:466194-467687 GCF_000699105.1 Pygoscelis adeliae
GAGGGGAGTGCCTGCGAGGGGAGGCGGGCGGCGGGCTGAGCCGTAAGGGGCGAGGGTCAGGGCGGGTGTGCGGGGGGCCGAGCGGCCTCCTGTGAAGCGGGAAAAGGGGGAGAGGGGCTGCTGCGGAAGGGCACGGCTAGGACGCGTTAGCAGGTGGGAAGGGGGGCACCCTCGGGTGCCATTTCCTTCCCCTCCCCTGTTCTCCTCAGCTCTGGTCTGGGCGGGGGGAGGGAGGGAAGGAGCGAGCGCGGCTCGTCTGCCGTTAAGTAGGGGAGGCCTGAGGAGAAACTGGGGTCGCACGTTATCAGCAGAGCCCTCATGAGAGAGTGCAGGAGTCTCCCCGACGTCCTCCTGCTTTCTCCATGCTCTTCCTGTCGTTTTATGATCCCAGGTTGAAAGATTTTGGAAGCCGCAGTGTCATTTGATGTGTCTTGGGGAGGGAGAAATGTTGCCCGTGTTTTGCCGTCTCTAGTTACAGGTTGGCAGCTGGAGCGGGCGGATCCCTTGAAGTGGTAACCACAGCCACAAGGCAGAGTGACAGGGAAGGGTCGGGGCAGGACAGAGGTGGGGTCACTGGTGCAGTGTTTTCCCTCAGTAGGTCTTAGAGCACCATCCAAGGTCATATTTATCCCCGTTTTTTAGAAGTCAAGGAAAGGTTCCTTTTTCAAGGTCATATGGTAGGCTAGTGCCGAACAGGTCTCTCTGGTCCGAATTCATTTTTAAGTCCGTCATTCCCTATAAAGCAAACAAGCGGAGATTGTTTGATGTAAGATAGATGTTGGAGTCATGCCAGCACTATAATTACCCTGTGACAAGGTGTTAGGATTAGGGATATGGGAGGCTTCTCTGATGCCAGAAAGGCCGGGGAGCTGTGGAGGAGAAGTGGAGCTGGGCCAGGCGGTTTAGCCAGCAATATATGAGGGAAATAAGCAACAATTGAGGTAAGGCAGTGGAGTGTATGAGAGAAAGCATGATTGCTGTGCTGTTACTTATAGCACAGTAAAATCTCAGGGTTGTCTTATTTTTTTCCCTCTTTCTTTTTGACTGCACTGTGATTTGGGGGGGGGTGTGTGTGTGACTTTTTACAGCCTAGTTTTCTTCTGTTTTCTTCCAATGATCCAATGAGAAAAAGACAGCAAAACCAGGCTGTGACATCTGTGTTTGGAGCAAAGAAATGAAATCCAAGATGAGAGACAAGTCTGATTTTTGAAGACAAAAAAAGAAAGACTAATAGGTGGAAGCTTTAGGGCTGTATGCCCATAGTTTTCAGTTCTCCTGGCAGGAGAAAAACAAAAAAATACCTGGCACATCATTTCATGGCTTTAATCAGCTTGTTTATGATATACTATTGTGATAAGTATATTCCTAATTTGCTCATTTTTTAAATAAATAGAAATTCAGTATGGCTATTGCTTATAGCACACAAGGTGCCATAAGTAATCAAAAGGGGGGAGGAAAGGGATATAAAAAGAGGATGGGGAAAATGGGGAATA
>NW_008824598.1:467850-474243 GCF_000699105.1 Pygoscelis adeliae
GGAAAGAGTTGCAAAAGTAGAAGTAATTGAGAACATTTTGGACTTGCAAAGGCGTAAAAATTGGAACAAAGGGTACTACAGGTGTTGGAATGGAAAGAATGTTTATGAGAACATTTTTGTATTTTTGTATGCATGTTTAATGGAGAAAGGAGTCTGAAAGTAAAACCAAAGATGAAGAAGAACCATTACCATCTATAGTGCCTAAGAGAATCAAGTAAAAATGATAAGCTGAGCAGTGGATATCTTTTTCTGATGTTCTCTGTAAGTATTTATAATTTTTAAATATTGAGATCCAAACAAATTTCATACTGTATTGTCTGTACAGTATCTTTCTCAAGTCTTCCTGCAACCAGTAGAATGAACTAACGCCCTAAGTATCTCTGTCCTTTAAACTGTAAGCCACTGCCATACTATGGTATCTTGAACCCTTCTCTGTCCCCTGGAGAAATCCCATTTTGACAGTCCCGTGGGGGAAGCAATGGTATGTGCCAGCTGCCTTTCTAACACTTTCTGGCGCTGCCAAGTGGGCATGTAACAACAGAGTTCTACCTAATTTTCATCAAGGGCATTAATTTGAGCCTTCCTTTTCTGCATGAGTGCCAGCTTTCAGAGAAGTTGGATGGTTTTAATTATCTCTCAGACTTTTTTACTATTTCAAATTGCCTAATGGGTTCAAAAGTTAGCAGGCAGACTCCTAGACTAAGTTAAAAATACAGAAAATGGTTGCATTCTGAAATGAGGATACAATTATTGTGTGGGTATTTTATGAGGTATTTGATGCTTACCAGAAAGTGTCCATCTTGGAACTGTGGAAAGCAACAGGTGGATGAAAAGAGTTCAGTATAAAATGCTCAGCCGCTGTACTGTGCTCAGCAGGAGTAAGGAGGACGTGTAAGCTCATGCTTCGTTTCTGCGAACCACTGTTTGCCACACAACCAAAAGAGGCAGTGAGCTTTGGCAGCCATGTTAGATAAGGGCAGCAAGATGCCACTTAGGTGGCCATCCTTTTTCTGGGCAGGAAGTCCATAAAAATTTTATGACAGCCATCATAGCTGAGGGCAGAAACAGCCTGCTCTATAGCCATCTTGGATAAGGGAAATGGAAGGGAGGGAGCTGTCACATTTGTCTCCTGAAGAGCTGGTGTCTGTTTCAGGATGATGAAATTCAGCAGAGGTACAGTTCATGTGCATACCTGCCAAACATCTGGATTTTAGCTTGAGTGTGTCAAAGTGCAGGAGAGATTTTGTGGTCTTAATGACTTGATGAAAAAGAAGATCTTTTGCTGAAGGAGGCCTGTTGTGAGTTCTAAGTTAACTGTAACTGACTAGAGAAGAAAAACACTGAGCATCATTATAGGCAACTCAGTGCCAGATTTCTGAGTGTTGTGCAATGATGATCTAAAAGGCTACCAAAATATTAATATACATTAGATTAAGACTGTCAGTGGGGAGGTGTTGTGAACCAGTTGCTTAGAGGGAGATCCTGACTCAAGAGAGATTGTTACATTTGGAATGAATGAGGCATACTGTATAGCAAAAGTTCAGTTTCTAGTATAAAAATTAAGGTGCAAACTGAAAATGAAAACAGAATAAACAGGTAAGGAGAAAGTTGGAAATGCACAGTTTTCTACTGAGTTCTCATCCCTGGAACTCATTCATCAGCAATTTACTAAATCAGTGTCTCACAGATTTTCAGTAATACAACAAATTCTATGTATAATTGCACTCTTTTAAGCCATACCAAATTTTAAAATATGACAGTCTATAAAGTCATTTACTGCTACATAGAGCAATGTGGGAATGTATAGCAAAGTTTGAACTGTTATTTACATCCTAATGTTGTATCTTTTGCAAAACAAGCTTGCCTCAGAAGGTAGCTTCTGAGACATTCAGAATCAAGCTGAACTGTCAAAAAGTAAGGAATTGTTTCAGAGCAATAGGTTCGTTTTCCTGGAGCTATAGATGTGCCAATTTGAATGTTAACACTACAAAAATGTAGTTCACAGTAATCACTTCGTGTCCATTAGAGGACTGGTGGGAGGACTAGCTGCATGGCATGTCAGACTGACTAGCTCAGACCAATATTTGCTGATCCATAGTTTCTGTTGAGGTGCAGTGACTGAAAATGTAATCACTTTTTTCTTAAGTAGGAAAATTGGTCTCACAAAGTAAGTTACACAAGGAGTGGCAAGATTATTGTGACATTGTGGTGATTCTACAATTTGTTGAAATATTCTGGTTGCAATTCTTGATAAAATTCACAATATTCTGTGCATGCATGATAGTGCGTATCGCTGGACAGTCACAGATGTAAAAGGTGTAGTTGCAGTGTATGTCAAGACAGCAACAATCCAATTTGAATTTTTGGGTATCTGTTTGTTTTAGGAGCTGCTGAATGCATATACATTATACAAATGTGTTCTGTAGCAGTGTGTTTCCGTCCATGCTGGTGTATCATGAGAAGTAAATGGAGCAAGATCATGTCCTCAGAATGATGATCATTACCGGAAAACAACAAGTATTTGCTAATAGGTTATTTGCTGGTTTCATGATCACATTGAAAAAAAGCCAAATTATCCTAGATTAATAAAGATCATAGGTAACACGAAGCCTGTAATACATCTAAGAGCTGATTTACAATTCAGTTTTAACTATGAACTTCGCTACGCAGTGTTTCAACTGCTGTATGTAAACCACTTTGTAAAAGATTCTGTACCGATACAGACATTGGTATGTATGTGTCTGACCACTGAGTCCCCCTGCTTCCAGTGGCAGTGATGACACAAAATCCTTTTTATAAGCTCACCAAGCTCCTCAAAACTTATTAGGACTTCACTCCCCACTACTCTTGTTGGAAAACTCCATTCAAAACCTTATTTCTCCAGTGATTAGAAAATTTATGCTAGTTATCAGCCTGGATTTATTAGAGGGTGGTGACACTTTTTTTATTGTAGCACTATCATTGTTATTTAGTTTCAGACTTACTTTCTGTTCTTGATCTTTTAACTCTCTGACTGATTATATAAAGAACAATTGCATTACCTTTCAGCATTAATTTTGAAAGAATAAGCAACTCGGCTGGTTTAATCCTCTCTTGTCAGGTAGATTCTCCATTTATCTCATTTTTGTTCAGACCCGTTGCTGCTCCTGTTCCTAGTTTGCATTAAGCTTATCAAAAGATACTCATACCCAGTATACAAATGAGTACCTTGCTAACATAACAGACAATTATATTAATGTAATATACATAGTAAGCATACATAGAATATACTATTTAATTTGTATTATGTATTAAATATATGCATATTATATTTATACACTTCTATATAAAATATATTATTTATAAATATATTCTATATATCCTATCTATTTATATATACAAGATACATTGTATAGTGTGTTGATAATATATATGGTGTATATATAGATAAGTATAATGTAACATGTATACTATTAATACAGTAGTATGCTAATATATAACTAATTTTACATACAATGTTTCTTAATTTCTAATGAAATTAGGTAAGTTGGTATATCTGGCATATCTGGCATTTTCACTGCTTTATTGTTTTAGTATAACATAGCCATCATGTAACCAGCTCTTAGTTGCTTTTCTATTAATATGAGGTTGACTTTTTGAAATGTTTGATGTTTTCTGTGGCTGTCTGAAAAATAAGGAAAAGTGTTTTAAAAAGAAGTATGACGTTTCTGCTGTTTGTTTTAAATAAATGTATTTATTAGACCAGATCTAATTTTTAGATACAAATAAAGGATTGCTTTAAATTGAAATTTCAAGGCGGGGGATGGAGGGGGGAAGGTGAGATGCGCAGAAGATTTCTATCCAATTCTTTGGTGTTATTCAGTGGATATAAACAGTCTGTACAGTCACTCCCTACTGAAGCTGATGGAAATTGGCCAGCCAGCAGCCAACACAACATTTGCTGCTACCTGATAGAAAGTGTCCTGCTGAGAGAGGTGGGATAGAACGGTAGAGATGGCAGCTGTAGGAGAAAGATAGAGGGTGGAAGAAAGCAAGATAGGCTCAAATGCTGAACAGTCTTGGCTTTTCAGAATCCAGCTGTCCCACATAGGCCTATACTCCTTTTTATTCCAGCAACTGACATCACAGAGGATGCTTTTTCTAGAAGATACTCTTGTCCAAACCCTGCCAAATATTTATATGAACAGATTGCTTCCTTCTGCAAAATAAGACAGAGTTCACAGAGCTTTGTAAGGGCAAATTCCATGTGTGGAGCCCTACTGTTTCATGAGACTGTATTGCAATTTGTAGCAAAGCATTCTCAGTTAATAGATTCCCAACTTTGAAGTCTGTATCCTGCACTGATATGCTTCTTGCGGGAGAAAGCAGTCAGTCTCAGTTGTTCTAAACGTTACAATACTTAAAATACATGCAGAAATATTTTTATTCTTTTTCTTAAACAACTGACATCCTTTCTCAACCGAGGAAGATCATCACATTTTACCAAAACTGAAACATTTGAAATGGCTAGGTGAAAATCTTCCGGAACTAATGTTTCCCTAGTAATTAGGAGTTCTCACCAGTAGGTGAGAATCCTCTCTTTCAGTGCCTTCTTTCTCAAAGATTGTGTCTCTATTCTCTAAAATTTCTCCCGCCAAAAGATTATTTCTGTTAAGTGTCAAGTGGAATTAAGTTATTGGTTATTGTTTGTTTAACAAAATGAGCAGAGAGTATCAGTCTTGCTAAGTACTTCATTCTTATTTTACTTCTATATGTATTTATACTTTTTATTCACATGAAAACTTACAAATAGAGGCCAGCAAAAACTAGAAGGGAATGCATGATAACAGCTAAAATTTTGTTCTACCCGTGATACCAAGAATGTAAACAAAGGGAAAGTATAAAAATATAGACAAGGGAAGGCTTGTAAGAAGCCATGAGATGATACCTTTTCTTAAACCGAGTGACAAAAGCTTTTGGCCAGGCCCTGTTTCAGCTCTTAAATGGAAACAGCAAATGAAATACCACTGCAGAATCATTGTTCTGAGTTTGACCTCATGAAGCTAAGTCTTAGTCACGTCTTATTTTGGATAGTAATCTTTTACAGAACTCGGGAGTTAACTATTGGAGAAGTTCATGAAGTCTTACATGGCATCATGGTGAAATACCTGAAGCAACTAGAGACAGCAAGAGCCTTCCTGTACAGCCACTCCCGCTGCACGCTACGTAGCTCCATCCATATCTTAGTTTATATCTAAAATTCACTTTGCCACTAATGGTTTATGATAACTGAGGGCTGCTATATCTTAAATTATTACAATGATAATTTTGTGTATTATAATTTTGTCTGAGTTACATGTTTGTTCCTCCTTTGTCTAGGAAATTACTCTAATGATCAAAGCATACTGTAATTTCTAGCAGTTTGGTTTTGACAGATAAACAAATGTTGTTAACGGGTCTTAAGGAAACAGTGCATCTGAAGAGTTGTAAATTTTCTATTAAGTATGTATAGATGCGGTGTCTTGCTTTTAGTATTTGCAACTTCTATTGGGGAAAAACCAGCATGTAGTAATTCAGGCAACCAGCCTGTCTGCGCCTGCTATGGTTGAAGCTGTTCTAGTAGCAGTCAGCCAAAAGTCTAATGTGAATAGCTAAATAATAAGAGTTACAGGTCGGGGTGTGTGTGTGATTTTTTTTGTTTAATAAAGTAGCTATTTAGCACTTTCAACTCCTCAAAATGTTTCCACTGAAATATAAATGGGATGTGGACCGTGCTAAAAGAATATTTGAAAGCTCTTACATTATTAAATAAGAAGCTTGGCTTTTGGCTAAGGCACTAAAATAGGTTTTAAGAGATTTGGATGCTTTCACTTTCGTTATTCCAATTTCCTGTGCAGGGTAAAGTTGTCCAACCATCAGCCTGTGGGACGCTTCCACCCGACTCCTGAACACTGCTCCGCATTGTGTAGGACATGATGTAGACATGCCTATTAATTACTTAGCAACAACCTCGGCCCCGTCCAGATGCTGTTCACTGACACGCCAAACAGGAAGAGAAAATTGTGATTATTTGCCTACGGTGTGTTGCCTGCAGAGGTGTCCCCCGCTAGCACCCTGCCAAAGCACTGGTGGAGGTGGGTAACCGGCTCTCTAGGGCAAGGTTGCTCCGCCTCAAGCCCCCCTGATGAAGAATAATGTTCTTCCTCAAAGCAAGCTGCACAGGCCAATCCGTTGCTTGTTTAGCGCTGAGAAATGATGCGAATACGGGCTGTGCTTGAGCAGGGCGCGCAGTGCGTGGGCGAGGCGGAAGGAACGAAAGGGGGTTTGCCGCGGGTGGGCGCTCTAGGGGCGGCGGGTCCGCCCGTCCCTTCCCGTGCGGGCCGCGGGGTGGCGCTGCCTGCCCCGCAGCGGGGG
>NW_008824598.1:475237-507697 GCF_000699105.1 Pygoscelis adeliae
AGGGCCCCGCGGAATCGGGCACTTCCTCTGGTCCCGGTGTTGCACGGCAGCGGGGGAAGCTCGGCGGTGTTTCGAGAGAAATGTGATTGTGCAAAATCCCAAAAGGCGACTGAGGGGCGGGAGCGTGCTTCAGTGAGGTCTGACAGAGCGGAGAGAGCGGGAGGGAGTGTTTTGTGGGAAAGCCTTTGCCAGTGAGACGGCTGTCACGGAGCGTGAGGTGAGTTTAATTAATTATTTTCAAGCAACTGTTTTCATTATGCTGGTTGTCACGTCAGTGTGCCGTTGTGAATGGTTTTCATCTCGTGCCAAGGTTTGTATTAAATACATTATCAGCTTTCTTTATATACGAATAGCACTAACTTCCATGACATCTAGATGTTCAAGATTTTACGAGTATAATAATAGCGTGAATGCAAGTAGTCTTCATAATTAATAGTTTTCTCTAGATCTCTAAGGTATGCAAATAAGTTATCTAAATGTTTGAAGCGTTTTCCTTGCACCATTAAACGAATGACAAACTGTGATGATGTGTTAGTGACGTTGCCACAAACTGCAGGTTTTCTTAACTCCCTGCTGCTTTTTGCCATTTTGTGCAACAGGCGAACATCTATGAAATTGCAGGGTGGAACTCTGTTAGGGAACTGATTGGGCTGAAAAATAAACTAGAAAGAATAATTATAATTTGGATCAGTTTCACGTCCTGTTTCACCATATTCACCGCATGACTGTGCAGCAGACAGTTGGTGTGCAGGGAAAAATGTCTTGTCTTTTTCTTTCTCCTTTTTTTTTTTTAAAGTGGTGTTAGCATAAATGTATGGCAGACTGGCTTAAAATTCAACTAAGCTAGCTATTACAATATTTAAAATACATAATTGGTATGCATTGTTGGCTGCAAGAGAAATGCAAATAAGAAACCAGCACACTGTGCTGATTGTCTGAGTTATATTTGCCTGATGTTATAAGGTGGTGTTAGCAACAAAGAAAAGAATTGCCTTAACCTGTGACTTAAGCAGATAATGTGCTCGGTGGCTGAGGGAAGCACAAAGTAGCCTCTGTCTTGTCTGCAAACAACTGTTAACAGTCCCATTAATTTTATTTGAATGGACACATGAAATGAAACTTAAAATGTCTACATAACTAAGGCCTGAGTTTTTTCGGTTATGTTGCTGCAGGAGGAATAATTAGCTTTTAGTTTCAATTGGAATCCTTAACAATTAGGTTACTTAACAGTACAGAATATTAAAAGACACGGAAATGCAAAGCAAGCACTTCTGTGCTTGCACACACACACACAAAAGACGATGTTTTATTTCTTTCTTGGAAGCTCCTTAGACAGAAAGAAGCAGCTCTTTGCTGAAATCTGCAATTCTAGAAGAAAGTTTTTATGACTGTGTTTGAGGAGAAGAGTTCCAAAGTAGTTGCCAAGGTTATATTTCCTCCAATAACCACACTTACGATGTTAATTTTCTTTCACCTATAGGTTGGGCTTTTTTGCTTTATTTCCTGTCCAGCAAGTTAGATTATTATTTCTGGGGGGGAGTAAAATACACATAAAGGACATTTAGATTATGGAGGCAAACATTTGGAAACTAGGAAGTGATGGTCTCCACTACTTCTGCTTCTTTGTGTCTCCCTTGCAGTCTTGTCTTTTCCCCTTTGCTTTTGTGCTTTTGATAGGCAGCTTCATCTTCAACACCTTCTGGTGATGAACAGCAGGCATAGCAGTAGCTCGCAGGAATGGTGTTCATGGTCTTTTCAACTTGGATTTCTTTAGTAAGGTTGTTCAGAACATTGTGAAATCTGGTAAAACTTCACCTGGGCTGTGCTTACTTTCATTATCACTGCATCATTCTGACATGGCCACCCATGCAGGTCAGAAGGGCTGGGCAGATGTGACAGGATAGAGGTAACAGTTACATCTGTTTTTACTCCTCTTCCTTCGACTTCTGGGAAGATACACCGGCTAGTGAGGAAGAGGAGTATGAATTCGGTTCTGGTCTGTACTCCAGTCATCTGGCTAGATGCAGATCATTTCAGCATCATACAACTGCTGAAAAAGGTACATTTGAGTGTATTGCTTAGCATAAGATAGCATAGGAAAATGTTAAGAGATTAAAAAAAGATGATGATAGCTTTACTAAATGCAGTATGCAGGTGTTTCACCCATATGCCTACTTTTAGCTTTAGTTATACTAATAGTATGTTGTGTGCCTGGACATCATTGGATAGAGGACTGAGGGAAGAAGAAATGAATCGGGAACTTTACGGCCAGGGGACAGAAAGCCTGCTTAGTCAGAGACCAGCCAGTGGATATATTTGTTGTTTTCTATAGAGTAGGATAGCATTACATTATCAGGAGATACATTAATTACATTTTGTCAAACAAGATTAACTTAGATAACTGGATGTTAGCGGTATGGTAATACGAGGACTGTAGACTAAGTGTTCTTGCGTTGAACTGATGTTCTTAGAGAAGTTCCCATCTATGAAAGCACTGAAACCTTTGAAACATAATGTTTGAATTTATGTTGCATTTCCTTTGCTTACAAGCTAGCCACCCATTTCAGTAGTTTTGAGGGGTTTTTTTTGAGCAGCTTTTTAGATGAAATTTAAGTATCTCGGGTTTGTCCTCTTTCCTGTATGTTCTTTTCTCACTTACTTGCATAGTCACTGATTTTGTACATCCATTATTTTTTTTAATTATGGTGCTTCCATATCTTATATTGTGTTGCATCGTTTTTGATTTCTGCTTTGTAAAAACATATTAAATAAATGTACTTTTTTTTCTGTCAGTACAAATGTCACGGCTTTTTGAGTGTATTCCTTGAGCTTTCACAGTTCCCAGCTCTCATTTGGGGCCAATGTTCATCCTCCAAGAGTTAGTATTCAGATGTTGTTTTATATAGAGGGTGGTTTGAGTTTTGATTACTCTCACCTAACTATCCATTGCAACAGATTTCAGACAATAATGTGCTGTTGGCTTTTTATGGAACAATCTACTGCATTTCGTATGTACAAGTTAAATCTAAAGGGTGTAATCTTGCTCTCCTTTGAGACCTGTTGCATCAGAAACCTCAAGTACTCTGAATCTTTTAATGTATCTGTATGGTCTCCAGCTGGCATCCAAAATACCTTGTAAAGATGGGTGATCAAGTTAGCTTAAAAGCATATGAAAAATAAGAACAGAGACATAATATTAATAGCTTACCATTGAAAATAGCCTAAGGCTAGGCAGGTGTTTGAGGATTGTATCATAAAAATATTTAATAGAAGCTTACTGCTTATACTCAGTTTATTTTAAAATAAAATAATACTTTTTTCCTGTAGGTAATATATCCTCCACATTCAAAACTCTCAGATAAAGAGGTGAGTCATGGTTGCTGTAGAAGTATATAATTTGTTTTTAGTTTAGTAATTTCAGGAAATATAATGGCTCTCTTTTCTTTTCCCCACCCTTTAGAAAACCAATATTTGCTATTTGTCTTTTCCAGATTCTAATTCGGGTAAGTGCTTCCTTCACTCTGTAGTCATATGTTGTTGGACTAAGCTATGTTAAAAAAGATAGAGGTTGACAGTATGAATTCATGGTTTTAGATTAAATACTTATATGAATATCTTAATATTACAACACAGAAAAGTTGGAAATAAGGTTAAGTATAAAACTGTGATTGCAGTAGGGTTAGAGAACTCTTTGTTTTATGTAAATGAAATATCAGGAATGTGAATGTATAAGACCTTCCAGATGACACATATGCAGATGTTTCAGAATACTTTGTAAGTAAGGGATGAACACCTGAATCTCGCTTTTCAACAAAGTAATAATATTGTCATTGTAGAGAGAACTGTAGGCACAGAATTTGAATGGTTTAATAAAGCAAATGGAAGGGATATGGAACCATCTACTCCTGATGGAGTAAATGTGTATTTTCTAAATTCATATAAGTGAAACTGACTTTTAAATTCAAAAGCATTTAGAAAGAACAGTTGTAAAGGGAAAACCTAGGCTGTCTTATATTTTCCCTTTTCTTGATGCTTCTGTTGCTGTGTGTGGTCCTGCTTGCTAAATTTTTCTTTAATCTAAACTTCTACTGTTCTGCTGCCAAAGAGAAATTGGAGGCACGTGGCTGATGACTTGGACCACCTGCAAAAAGATATGGCAGAAGTACATACACTTCCTTTAACATTTATTTCTTTACAAAAGTCAAAACCTGTAGTGACAGACTTGTTCCTATAACTGCTCTTACTCTGTACTTTTGGTTGCTCTGGAGCGTAACAACTCTGATATGGGGTGATGCAGATGTGTGCTTTTAATATGTGTGTGAGCGCTCTCATGTAGTTTTGTTGTCCCCAATGCGGGCTTGTTACCCGGTACGCAACACCGATTTACACACCAAGGCGAGGTATTTCCATTTCTTCTATTCTAGTTGGCGCAAAATAGGGAGCTAGGTGGTAGCCAACAAAAGACTAGTGTGAAGTTTTGATAATCGGAGAGCTATTTATATTCTGTCACCTATTGGTTAAATGATTCTCTCACTTCTTATGCTAATTAGTCCACATGCTCAGTCTTTCTCTTCTTTTGGGTCGGAGGGTTTCTTGAGTCAGTGGGACGTGAGTCGGTGGTCGTGATCTCCCCTTGTTGGAATTAACTCTCCTTCACCTTTAGTTTCATGCTTCAGCTGTTGCAGCCAAATTCCTGTGGTTTTGCTGATAAAACAAGTTATCTCCTAACAGCCTGATTTATACAAGCCAAGATGCCCTGTTTGTCCAAGATGTTTCTGATTTATCTCCCTTGGGATTAGATGCCATGCCAAGTATTTACTTCGAACCTCCCCAACCTTGAATAGTTAACAAAGCAGTGGACAAAATAATTGCAACATTAATCAATGGCAGCCTTCTGCAAACTTACGTCAATTTTACAAAGTATCTTGGCTAATTTTTCCTCTTTGTCTTAATGTCATTAAAATTAAGATATTTTCTCTGTTCTTGATATCCTGTATGTAAATAGAGGAAGAGCTTCTTTCTATTATTGAAAGAGAAGATGAGTTAACTGTATCTTCTTATTACTCTTGTTGTTAATGGTTATAAGTCTCCAGCCTTCAAAAGGTGTATTGATGGTACAAAATAATGCGTTAGGAACAAAGGCTGATTTTTTAATTTTTTTTTTTTCCAAATAAGAGTGGTAATAAAGTTATTTTAGGCAGAATAGGTATATGTAAGGAGGATTTACTTTCAGCAAGGAAAAAAAACCCACCTTTTTGCTTTTTATAATGTCCCTATTAAGAACCTTTAGGTTCTTGATCGTTCTTGGTAGGCTGAAGTTTCAAATGATGTAGAGGGATTACCTATGTAAAACCTGCGTTCTAGAAATTAGCTGGGAGAGTATGCTATCTGTTACGATTTATTTTTTCATCATAGGCCATAATATAAAAGGAAAAGCTTTGTGTAATGTAGCAGTGAAGGAAATTATTAGCTTGCAGCTAAATTTGACATCAGTCTTTCTTAGGTTTTCATGGCTGAAAAGATTAATTCAACTTTTTTTTTCTTTTACAAGTACGAATAGATATCATTCTAGGACTTGTAGTGGCTATGAACGTAGGGGGAGAATTTGATTTAATCAGGTACTAGATCATGACACTTTTTGTGTTTTTTAAGCTAAGTTTCCTAGTACAGTTATCTTTAAAATAATGCTTTTGCCTTTTCTGCTTGGATAGTTGAAGAAAGAATAGACATTTACCAATCTTTTCAAATTCTACATACCGGAATAGCTTGTTATATAAGAAGCTGTCATATTCTGAATAATATTTCAATATATTAATGATTAAGGGTAACTTACTTTTAGGTCTTCTGTGTATAGCTTTTTATAATAGCTTTTTTTTTTTGCTTTGCATGAAGGGAACTAGCTATGAAAACTTGGAGCAAATATTTAGTGCTTTGTTATTGGCATGTGCAGTGGTTTTTTTTGTTATGATTGGATCCATATTGCTAAGCACTTGCTTGAGTTACCTGTTTGAATTGGATGGTTATCCCATCATACAATGTTTTGGTACTGTTGGTTTTGTCTCCATGCATTGTGGGTTTCCTGCTGCAACTTCAAGGGGTTCTAAGACTCAGACCTGAATGCTCTGAACGCGTCAGTATTAATCTACACTGCCAGTTGCACAGCCAGTGAATTTGACTGAGGGTTCGGGCTGTCTGTGGCTTCTGTAGCAGTACGTATGTGGCTGAAAGAGAAGATGAAATTGAGCTTTTAAGTCTGAAGAATAGTTATCTGGAGAATGGAGCTCTGCCTTACTGTTTAGTCAGTTAGCACTGGCTGATGTGTAAGACGGGACAGCTGTGAAGAGTTCAGATGATCAGTAGTGACTTCATTTTTTTTTTTTCCTGGAGGTCTTTGCAAGTTATGTCCAAAAGCTGTAAGAGCAAAGCGCTGATGAAGATGTTAGATTCAATATGGAGAAGCAAGTGTCCTTTGCCAGCTGGAAACTTACTGCTATAACAGTAGCTGTAAGTTTAAGTCAATTGGTTTTTCTAGTCACTTACATGAGTAATTTCTTTCAGAAATTAATTTTGATAGAAATGAAGGGAAGCTTCACTCCTTGGGAGAATTACTGGGAAGTAATACTCAGTTTCACTCAGTTTTCTGCAGTTAGTTTTGCAACTTTCAAAAATACTGAGCCCTAGGCCTGCATGTGGAGTTATAAGAGATCAACATAATACACACTTGTGGTGTGACTTATGTATGAACTGTTTGGTGTCAAAAAAAGGTTAAGTGCAGTCATTCAACAGAGAAATGGCATGTGGTTAAGATAATCAGAACTATACAGGCAGATGAATAAAATGTGTAATAACAGTAGGAGGACAGCCATTAGTAGAGGTGTTTCAGGACATGACAGTCTAATAAACTCACTGTGAGGCAGAGACTTTCTTTTTTTCTTGTTGAAGGTAGGCTATTTATTGTTGCCAAAGATGCCAAATTGTTCACTTATAAAAATATAGATGGTTACAATAGCAGCGCACGATAAATGAACCAAAACTATTTTACCTCTTTGGCTGTAGACAAGTCCTCATGTTAAAGAAGGCTCAAACTCAGAATACTGTCTATTTTGTTGTTTATCTCTTCCCCCTATGTAGGTTGTCTTGGGGACACACAGTTTTGTTTTAGATTTCGACGGTCTTCTGGAAGGAAAGTCTCATTGTGTTGTTTTCTGGACCAATTGGATAGAGATCTACCAGTTTACTTAAAGGTTGGCAATAAGAGAAAATGAAGTTAATTTCTTCTGGGTAATGTTAATTTATGGGTCTTCATGCTTAAATTTAATGCTTGAAAAACAAAAACTCTGAACTGGATGTCCTGAAAGACAAAGCTCAACAAATGTTTTTTGTAGCATGTCATTATCATAATAATTAACTAATAATTAGTTCAGTTAACTATTCTTTAAGTTTTCTTACTATGGGTTTTGGACTGCAAGGAATTAAATTGATGAGCAGACCTGTTTTGTTACTGACTAGAAACCTGTAGATGAAATTGTAAAAACCATTACCTTACTGGAAATCTGAAGTGCTTTATAACTTTAAAAAAAAAAAAAAATTGAGATGTGTGTCTCTGTTTCCACCCTTCATGTTTTGAAGGTGGAGCAGTTATCTAAAAGAGGAAGTGGCCAAAAAGTTGTTCTCATCATGTCCTTATGGAATATTGAGGCCTCTAACTATGCTAGTGGGAGTCTGATTTTCAAACTCAATTTAGATCTGTTTATGTGGCAAATACTTGAATTCCTGCTTGTAGGAAGGATGAAGATGATGTTTTATCTTTGAAATGTGAGAGCATGCTTCCTTAATACTCCAAGAATCTTTTATAAAACTAATACATTGAAAGACCAGTTTTTATCTTTTCAAATCAGGGCTTTAAGGTTTTTAACTGCAAAAATCTTTAGTGCTACTTTGCAAAATTATGAGTGTTGATTTATTCCTCAGGACATTAATTCTGTTTTTGCCTTCATGGTGTGTCAGGAGAATGTAGATATAAAAATAGTAAAGCCAGAAAGCACAGTTGTTTCCACACACTGATGTTTTCTCTTTGAAGTAGTTATATTAAAAAAAAGGCCAATAAACAGAGTAATCTTTCTAGTTTATTGTATCTAGTCAACTTTGGAGCTTGCAGGGAAATAAGCTTTTAAAAAGTATATTGAATGCGTCAGAAAGAAGGGCAGTATCAGGTTGTTGCGCTGAATTATTTCCTTTCTTTCGCAGAAAGATCCAGCATATTACTACGGCTATGTATATTTCAGACAAGTTCGAGACAAATCATTAAAAAGAGGCTACTTCCAGAAGGTAATTTCAGTTCTTTTAGGAAAATATTAATTCGGAAATTAATTATTTTTCGGTGACCTCAAAGGAGCAGGAAGAGTATCTTGCTCTCTTAACTAAATTCATTGTTAGTTTATAGTAAATTGGTCTAATTTTATATCAGCTATGCTATGTTCCAGCTGCACAGTCAGAACAAATTTTTTTTTTTGTTAAAAACAAAAAGTTGGGAACATTTGGGAGTTGTTTGTTTGCAGCTGCCTGTAGTCAAATGTGTGGTTGGCTTGTGCGTGTCAGAAAAATCACACTTGACGTTCTCTGAGGATAACCAGTAGAACTGAGGAAAAGCGTTAACTTAAAATTGTATTTTTTGTTCTGTTACTTTTTATTCCAGTCACTGGTCCTCATCAGCAAACTACCTTATGTCCATCTCTTTCGCACCATGCTTAAGCAAATAGCACCAGAATACTTTGAAAAAAGTGAAGCTTTCCTGGAAGCAGGTAGTGGTACTATTATGTTGTTCTGGAAGAGCTCCTATAATATCACATACTTCTTCTGGAGAAAAAACAAACAACACTGTCACACATTCTAGTTTGCGTTTCTGTCTTCTTGCAGGGTAGAGGGTTGAAACTTTAGCAAACTGGCTTGATTTCTAGATCATTGAACAGAGCTAATCTAGGGTTGGACTCGATGATCTTAAAGGTCTTTTCCAACCTACATGATTCTATGATTCTATATACCTACATACCAGTTACTTCAAAGACCAGCTGTTCAGCACAAGTAGCTGATGGCAATTCTTAATTTGCACTCTTCACAAATTGAGTCCCTTTGGGCATTCTGACAACTTCTGTTAAGCAACTGTACAAATGTCATCTTGAGTGCAGGGTTTTTTGTGTGGGTGGTTTGTTTGTTTGTTTGTTTTGTTTGGTGTTGGGTTTGAGGGTTTTTTGGGTTTTTTGACCAAAGAGAAAAAGCAACAGAGCAGCACTGATAACAGGTGCTTCAGCCTTACTTGTAGAACTTTAACAGCCAGAGAGGGCCAAATAGGAAAGTTATTTGCTCTTTGCCTGGAAGCGCTGTGTTCTTTTGTACTCTGTCTGCCCTATACAACATAACGTGTCTTTGTGCTTTCACTGAGCAGCAATTTGTGGAAACAATTCTTGATGAAGGAATTGTATTTTTTAATCACCTGTAGATAAACAGGTTTTTTTGACAGGTTGTATTATGAAAAAAATAAGGTCTGCAGAAACTACTAGAATTAATAATTATATTCATAATTGTTTACAACAAAATGCTGAAAAACTTTCTAGCCAAGCTAGAAAGCTAGCTTTTCCCTCAAATACTTGTGTTTATCTGTTCCACAGTAGCTAATGTACATAAATGTGTGTGTTCTTTTCAGAGTTTCTTAGTACGTACTTTCATGGTTTCTCAACATTTCTTCAACTAATTGCAAGTCTAGTTGCTACAAAAAATGGAAGACAAGAGGATACTGTTTACTTGACATGAAAACCTTTATAGTTCTAATGAAATAATACATTAAGAATGTCAAAAAAGCTGTAAAACTTCATAGAGTGATCAAGAGATAAGCAGAAATGTTGTGGGCTATCAGGACTAATTTAAAATTACAGTGTGCACAAAGGTGACTGCAATATCATGGGTTATAGCATATATAAACTAGTTCTAAATTATACTCTTTTTAAGTTTGTAGTGATGTTGATCGTTGGCCACCACCAATTCCAGGGAAAATACTGCATTTGCCTATTATGGGTATTATAATGAAGGTAAATACTCCTGCACTTACTTTTCTCTGAGGGTGTTTTCCCCTCCATTTACTGTATAGGTACTGTATTCTGCCTTGTTTTCAGCGTCTCATACTTCAGAACAGGAATACATGTATACTCCACTCAGAGTGAAGGTCCGGGAGATCTTGATTAGGTTCCTTGATTGGGGGGAGGAGGGGAGGATCTTTTATGGTGCATAGGTTAATATGTAATTTTTGTAGATATTAAAAAGGTGTTTCAGTATAACTACTAATGGCAGTGTCTATATTATCCTTCTGGAATATGCATTCTAGGAGACTTCAATGCTAATTATATTTGTCAAATCAAACATTAAATAACACTTCAAAATACTGAGAGTTAAGTTGTAGTCAAGCAAATTAAATATATTGATGAAAATCATTCTTGTTACTGAAGTTTGACAAGTAAAAATCTTTTTTGGCCCACACACCAGAAATTAGTTTCTTGGTCTGTTGATAATTTTCAATGAAAGTGACATATGTCTGAAGAAAGCTGTTAGAGAAGTTATATCTAGTGCATGGGGAGGAACTGTAGAGGTTAAATGGTGGCTAAGAACTGGGCCTCTGGGAGCCATAGCATCTTCATATGAAATGCAATTAAATGGATTTGATGGATCCAGAGGTTACAGTTGGAAGTACATTCTTAGCAGATACTCTCAAGTTTATGGCTAGACGCATGTGCATCACCAGGGAGAGGAAGGAGAAGTTTCTGAAGCTGTTCTGGAAGCAGAAATTTAATAAAGCAGTGTTCTGGATGCTGGATGATAATGATGAGTGTCAGATATGTCTTGTTTGGGTATTGCCTGCATTTATCTCATCAGTAATTCTTTTCCATGAGAGTTGAAATTGTGTTCATAAACTGAGTGAAGCCATAATTACCATCTTCAGTAGTATTGTCCCTGGTTTTTTTACACTGTTTGGGCAGTCAGTTCTAATTGTTGTATATAAATTACATCCATTTGTGCACACCAACTTCCAATATGATTAAATTTGTGGTACTCAAGACTTACAGATGCAGACTGTAAAGTATTTATGTTGTTCAGTATATTTGGATTCTGCCTCATACCCACCAGGATGTCTGATGTTTTAGGAGAGGATTTTTTCTAAAAGTCATTCTATACCACCTTAAAACCCCATAACCTTGTTTCGGATCATTCTCTCCAACATTTAAATGTATTCTTACTGAAATTATTGTAATAGTTGTGACTAATGTTATCAATAGTCTTTTTTTAACTGAACTACAGTTTTCATATTCTAACATTCAATGTGCAATGTGGTACTAAATAGTATTGCATATTGATTCCTGTAGCAATGATCTGTAGTCTTTAGCAATGTACATATGTGGATGTTCTGTAGAGTAAGTTAAGCATGATACTGTAGTATATCTTCTTTAAATGTTACATCTTGTCTGTAAATCAGCATTTTAAGTCTCTGTTGAATTCGATACAAGGAAAAAAAGTCTGTCTTTTTCTTTCAAAGTTGCGGATTCCAACATATCGTGACAAGCCTGGAACAACGCCAATAGTACAGAATATACACCAGGTAGAGATTAGATATTTCTATTGTGTATAACCCCAAGACAAAGCTAAATACTTGCCTTCATTCTTTTACTTCAAACTTGTTCGTAAAAGATTGGTAGCAAATCCTCATGTACTTAGAATCCACAGTCTTTGAAACTTTGAGTGGAGGAGTCTAGAGTTGGATTCTTGATAGAAAAGGTATTTTAACCCAGTTACCCCAAGTACTTTAGGACAGAATTATCCAGCTTCTGGAAGAGGATAGTTGGCTGACAAAATTACTGAACTTGAACATCCTTTTAATGGGTGAAACTATACTAAACTAGGGTTTTTTTTGAGGATGAAAACCAAATTAAAAATCTTTAGGCATAGAAGATGGATATAAAACAAATCTGCCTGTGCCTTCATGTGCTGCATGGCCGTTGTTTAAAACGGTTTCAGTATTTTCTATCTTTTCTGCCTATAAGTGGTGTATGTGTTGGGGGAAATCTTGCTTTTAGCACACAAAAATAAGTAACTTGTGGAGATAATGTACATACTGCAGTAGTACAGTAGTGGTAAATAATTAGGGTATATACCATCTACTGTCTGTAAGCATTTAAGGGAAATTATTTCATTTAATATCTAGGTATTCTGATGACTAAAAAACAAGCATTGCGATGTCTTTTAGGCAGATGCTCAGATCTCTATGGCTTTACCGACTGTTCATGAAGTAGATCTTTTCAGGTAGGAGTTTGGACTGATTCATTCCTAGTTGTGAATTCCCACAAGTCAAAGATTTATGATTCCATAACACACATCTCATGGCTTGCAAGCTAACATTTATCAGTATTGTTTTTAATATTTTTAATATTCTTTTTCTGTAGAGCTGGCTAAAAAACAATTCAGGCTGAAAACACGCAGGCTGAAACTGCAATAAATAAGCAAGTTTATTAAATGCTCTGTTTTACAAGAGTATTTTATATTTTTCAAATGACTATTAAATACTACTGCAGACTTTCTTTTTATCCAGTTCTTAATCAAATACAATCAAATTTCTTCTGGTTATGTTAAGTGTATTAAAATACCTCAATCTGTTTTTAGGTGTTTCTGTCCAGTGTTCTTTCACATTCAGATGCTTTGGGAACTAGTACTGCTAGGAGAACCACTTGTCGTGATGGCACCATCACCATCAGAATCTTCAGAAACCGTGTTGGCACTGGTTAGGTAAATGTAGTGGAGCTTCCTAGCTAATGACCAAGTGAGTCATTGTGGATTGCAGCTGAGTGCAACTTAATTTGATCTGAATATAACAAAGCACTACAAATTTTAGAATTGCTTGTTTCTTTAATGAAATTTTGCATTGTATACATAAAACAAGCTTATACTCTTTCTACCTTGCAGTTGTATTTCACCGTTGAAGTACTGCAGTGATTTCAGGCCATATTTTACCATACATGACAGTGAATTCAAAGAATATACAACTCGCACACAAGCCCCGTAAGTAAATCAAGCTTTGTTGTGAAGGTGTTGCTCAAAGCCACTCGTAACCATAAATCTGTTTTAAGATAGCGCTTAAGTATTCTGAATTTCTATCATTAGAGAATACATTTAGATGCCTTATTTAATAATATTTATCTTACAGAGTGCAGTAGTTAGCTGTTTTAAGTTTTCACTCCAGTTAGATAGGATAAAGAAGTTATGAAACAATGTCATAATTAAACTACATTTGAGCTTCATAGGATACTTGTGTACAGAATAAGTAAAACTGCAAATACTGAAGTGGGAGAAAGTTTGGCTTTTCAGTAGGGGTTTGTCTATGCAATACCAGCTCCATAGTAGCTCCTTGGGAAATTGTTCTTTAATTGTTTTTATTTTTAAGCAATGACTAAACGAAGTGACTTCTAGAATTCGACATCCATACAGCTGTTTTGTAAAGTTAATCCAGTTGGTGTCCTAGTTGAGACAACAATTTTAAAAAGTAAATATCTCTTCACTAAATCTGTTAGAAAAATGTTGTAAATAATTCAGAAATTAAAACTCTTTTTTTAAGAGCGTGAGTCTACAAAAACAATTCTGTTTGAAACTGCTTTAAGGACACACTTTTCTCCCCTTTTTTTTTTCCTAAAAATCCTACTCTTATTTTGAGAGCATACACCTCCAATATTTCTTATTATGTGTTATTTAAATGCAACTTGATTTGGGAATGGAGTGCCTGTGTTAGATTCACTGATCTGTTTATAAACAGACTTCTTCTAATATCTGAACAGGCAGTGGTTGTTGTGTTGGGTTTTCTGTTTGTTTCGTTGTTTTTTTTACTGTATTTTTCCTCTCAATGAAAGCATTGCCAGAGATACAGCAGTGGAAAAACCTATGAACATAGGCATTACGTTTCAGATTGTCTTCCATGGGAATGGTTATGCAGTATGTAATTTAATTTCTAAAAATAATTCCATGAAGAATTTGGTTAAACTTTAGTAACCCGTGTTTAAAAATTGCATCTGCTCCTCTGTAGCAAAATAGAAAGGTTGTTCAGTACATATGTTAGTATTTGAAGTAGAGATAGAATTGCTCTGGCTTTCTTACAGTAAACAAAAAAAATTGAAAGATTGGCAATAGGCTCTTAAAGCAGTGGCTCTAGGAAGGGGAAGAATCCACATGATACAGATTTTGTGTATTTTATTACCTTTAGCGAGAGGGGAGCAAGGAGTATTTTTCATCTTGTTTTGATTTATCATGCCTTTTCAGAAATTACTTCAGTGGTTTAAAATCAGAATTGGTTCTGGTAAATATGATAGATTAATGCTCCTAAAAGTGACCAAGTAGCTTACCAAGTCTTGCTATTATATCGCCAGTAGCTGTGAAACAAGATTCCTCCTGATTTGCTACCAGTTTACCTTGACCTGGAGAATTACTATTTTTTTGTGTGTGTGTAAGTGAAAGCCTTACTTGACTTTAACTCTGTCTTTAACCCTACAGTTAGTGAAGGAATGTCAATTTGTGTGTACATTGGTCCAAACCAATTGTGTGTGAAACTTGCTTTTTGGTTCACACAAAACAGGCATGATAAGTTTTAATCGTTGTGTTAAGTTAGGCTTGACTTGATCCATTTCTAGGGAGAAGGAGAGTTCCTATTGTTTGGGTTCTTTTGAGACTCAGTTTGTTTCTTACATTGATTCTCATGACGTGACCATGAAAAGAACATAAGATAAAACATCATAGATTGATTTTTTTTCAGAGTACAACAAAGGAATCTGTTGAGACCCTTTTTATGGACGCTGGTCTCTATCATTGTTTTGGAAGAGAGACTGTAAATCATGTATGGTAACGCTGAAAAAGTCATGAACAACATTTGCAAATCCCAACGAATTTAAATCAATAATGCAAATGAGTTTAACAGGGTACTAGAAACAGCAAAAAAATCATGAAACTGAATTCAAATGAGTAGGGAAAAATACATAATATCTGGAATAAAATGTTTTCAGGTGAACATACTTGAACAGCAGTAGGACTCGGAAGAAGTGACTTTTCTGGTGAAGGTTGAGTCAGTGACAAGCAAGAAAAGACTTCTGAGAAACTGATACAATTTCGTGCTGCTCATTCTAAGATGGAATGGAGAGATGTCTGAGCTATGGAAATACCAGTTTTCATCATACTAAGCTACAGAGCTGTGTGATCAGATTTTTGTCCTACCTGTGAATGCCTAATGAGTTTATATATATATATTTATAATTAGCAAGTGGAGGGAAGAATGAAAGTCAGAAATGTTTGTAGGTTAACATAGAAATTGATGCCCAATTGCCACCATGATACAGCTGGAAGAATTGAATAAAAATTTAAAGAAAGATTACTTCTTGTATTTCTTCCCACCTTGCCTTGAGAAACAGGAAACTTAACGCTTTCTGTACACCATCCTTAAAATTAGGGATTTTTAAAACCAATCTGAAGAAATTATGATAATGTATTTTTAATATGGCAGTTCCAATGAGGCTTGTAGTTATACTCTTTCCTTAGCTAATGTTTGCCTGCAAAGTGGATGGCAGCCGCTATTCTGAAAAATATGTTGGTATTTCGTCACATTAGTGCTATGAATCCCAAAATCTGAAGCCCTGTGCTCTTACTGCCTCTTGTTCTCTGGGTGCCCCTATGCATCCTTGAAGCCAGATTCTAAGCACAGAGTAGACAGAAAAATCTGACAGGTTGTGAGCTTGCGCGCAGTGCTATTAATATGGTTGTACTTCATCACTTCATAACTGCTTTTTAACAAAGAACGCTGAAGTGTTGGAAAGGAAATAGGATATTAAGTGTCTGTCTTAATTATGTCATCTGAGCAGTAGCTTTACTGAGAAGTCTCATACAAACAGCAATCATGTTGACATACACATTGAAGTACTGAGGGTTTGTTATAATCAAAACTTGAAAAGTAGCAATTTGTCTTTCAAATATGAGTCAGATTCCTGCTCATTTTAAAAAAACCAAACGAATAATAAATCAGTTAATACCCTGTTCTCATCATTGCAAATGGGCAGAATTTAGCCAGGAGTCTAAGCAGAAGATGTCACTTTTATTCTCCACTACCGTTTTGACTTTAAGATACATCTGTCTTGCTATTTTCTAAAACTTAAAAACTTTGATAAACGTACTGTGCTCTTACATGCAACTTAAAATGCAACTCATAAATACAAAAGGAAAATAATTTCAAGTTAAGAATTAAAGTTGACCTTTTGTATTCATTAAGACAGAAGCTCTTACTGTCATATTTTAAACATTGTCATTATTTTTCTAGACCATCTGTCATTCTAGGGGTGACGAATCCTTTTTTTGCTAAAACGCTTCAGCACTGGCCTCACATTATCCGAATTGGAGATATTAAACTTCCAGGTAAAGTACAAATATCTTCTATAATCGTGTTGTTGTGGTTTAACCTGGCAGGCAGCTGAACACCACACAGCCCTTCGCTCACTCGTTCCCACCCCCCAGTGGGGCGGGGGAGAGAATCGGAAAAAAGAAAGTAAAATTCGTGGATTGAGATAAAGACAGTTTAATAGGACAGAAAAGTAAGGGAAAAATAATAATAATGGTAAAAGAATATACAAAACAAGTGATGCACAAGCCAATTGCTCACCACTCCGATGCCCAGCCAGTCCCCAACTGACCGATGCCCAGCCAGTCCCCGAGCAGCGGCCCCCCCGGCCAGCTTTCCCCCAGTTTATGTACTGAGCATGACGTCCCATGGTATGGAATGTCCCTTTGGCCAGTTTGGGTCAGCTGTCCTGGCTGTGCCCCCTCCCAGCTTCTTGTGCACCTCCAGCCTTCTCAGTCGGTAGAGCATGGGAAGCTGAAAAGTCCTTGACTAGTGTAAGCACTGCTCAGCAACAACTAAAACATCGGTGTGTTATCAACGTTATTCTCATACTGAATCCAAAACACAGCACTGTACCAGCTACTAGGAAGAAAATTAACTCTATCCCAGCCAAAACCAGGACACCTGTGTGACAAGATCTAACTGTGTGTTTATCTATTTACAAACATGTGTAATTTGGTTCAATTTAATTTAGTTTAATACTAACCAAATCCTCATGGATGTAAATCTGTCAAGTGAAATTAGGCTCTTGAGTACTGTATGTTTTGTATTGCCAAATCTAGTATATTAAATGCAAAAGGTGGTAGTACTCATTAGTAATAATGTTTTATCTTTTGCACAATCCATTTTTTGTATCTCTACCAATAAGGTATTAAAATGAGAAACATCATTTATTACTGATGTTAATTTTAGCATGAGTAGAATGTAATAAATCAGTCACAGCAGGTGCGCAGAAAGCAAAACTCATGTGAAAGCTAAGTTTGAATGTTACGATAATATAAAAAGTTATTTGTTGACAGTATTTTGATAATATATTTCTAATCTGGCAATATTCCAGCAGTTATTAATTGTTCAAGTTGGGTGATTTCCTTACATGATTGAGTAGAATTTTAATGTAATCGTTGGATAACATGTCAATTGCTAGCCTGTAATAAAATACTGCAGTACTCTTAATTGCTATATGAAATTCCTGAATGCAGCTGATTGCTGTGACAGGTTCACTATTCTGATCTGAAAGCGGGAATGCATAAATATCCAATTAGGATAATACACCATTAAATTAATTTTTGTTGAATAAGTTACATTCAATTTCTGAATACACCAAATTAATTAAGGATTATGTACTGTGTTCAAAATAATTAGGCAAGGTTTTGCTTTACTTTAAAATATCATGCCTGTCCATGCTTCAGAATACCTGTGGGGGCTTGGGGTTGTGTGGGGAGGACTTAGCTAGCTGCTGTGTAGTTAAGGTTTGGAAAATAGAATCTTAATTAAACTATTAAACCGCTGCAAAGCCATATACACAGGTTGCCTTCAAATTTGATACAGATTTCAAGTATGAAATTCTAAAGTTTTGGTGCAGCTATGTGAAATGCTTAGTCAGGAAGTTCTAGAGAATGTAGCTGTCTGATCTACCTTTAAAAATTTAAATTTTATTTCTTTAGGGGCAAAGAGAGGGCTTGTGATTTTTTTGTTTGTTTGTTCATTTGTTTTATTTTCCTTTTCTCCCCACTCTGCAGTTTCAATAGCAATTTATACTATTGCCTTTTCTGAAGTTGAGCATCCAACTAGAACTAAGAGGAAGGTTCTGCTGAGGCTGCAAGACTGTTAACAGAGTTTAGGGTCTTCTGGCTGGAGAAGGATATGTTTGAAAAACAAAACAAAAAACTTAGTTTGGCCTATGGAAAAGGAGACTTGAATTCATTTTCTTACAATGCTTAATCCATGGCTACTGTTTTAATTTCTTATATACAATTTTTATTTTGGCCAAGGTACTAATGATTTGTTCCTCAAAGCATTTACCCTAAGGGGAACAAAGGAAGATGGAATAAAATTTGAGATTAATGAAACAGTCATTCACTTCTATATAATGAGTATTTTTCTTTGGCTGCTTTGATTCAGAAGGTTGTCCTTGTGGGGTTTTGGTTTGGTTTTGGTTCTTTGGTTTTTTTCTTTTCACCAGGGAACCTTTATATAAAGTGAAAAGCCTGTATGCTGTTATTCATATGTTTACTGGATGTTTCTGGATATATACTTGGATGCTTGTTGATGTTTCTAATGCTTCTTACAATATTAGATAGTCTTCTAAATGAAAGTATTTGTTTCTAAAAATCAGTGCAACGTATAGCACATTAACTGTGGTATCTAGTAACAAGGATGGAGATTTCAAGCAAGGTGGCTTTAAATGTTTTGGCAGGTGAAGTTCCAAAGCAGGTGAAAGTGAAAAAACTGAAGAACCTAAAAACTTTGGACTCCAAACCTGGTAATAAGTTGCTTCAGAGTTAAATTACTAATATTTTAATTTTAAAAAGCGTACCCCATTTTCCCTTTGGCTATATGCTGCTTTTTTTCTTTAGGTGTTTATACCTCTTACAAGCCATACTTGAACAAAGATGAAGAAATCGTTAAACAGTTACAAAAGGTAATACTGCAAGTGTCGTCTTAATGGAAATTGTTTTGTGTACTGTTGTATGGTGTTCTCATTTAAGGCTGAGCTCTGTCTACGTAACTGAAATGAAACTGGATTCTGTTTCCTTTGCCCCAATTTATAACTGAATCGATAGGTATATACCCTCATTGTAGAAGAAGGGCTACTGCCTTGTTAGCACTTTCTGTAACAACATGAATGGTAGAACTCAAGAAGTTAGCTTAATAATTTAGAGAATTGAAGTGATTGATCAGTTCATCTGTTTTGGGTTTTCCACCCTCGCCATCCCCCTCTAGTCTCTTTGTTCTAAGTCTTATGCATGAGGTGTAAGAATCAGAGCTTCCAAACTTTAACTGATCTGCACGAGTTTGTTTATAGAAATTTTTCTTGCCTTGAATGTCTTTACATGAAAATAAAAAATCAGCAATTGAAGGCATGAATATCTGTGCAAAAGGACTTGACACTATTGCTTTCCTTTCATGGTTCAGGGTAGGGCGTGCTATGTGTAAGCTTATGGCAAATGCATACAGAAACACTGGAATAGATATTGTTAAAAAAAAAACCCCACAACGACTTAATGTATTTTGGGGTAAACAGACTTATTGTGATATTTTATTTCTTTTTTTAAGGGTGTACAACAGAAACGTCCTACAGAAGCACAGAGTGTGATTCTTCGGCGGTATTTTTTGGAATTGACGGAAAGTTTCATTATTCCACTAGTGAGTTCTTAGATTAATGGGTTTTTTACATATGTAATATGGAGTAGCTTTTTTGGCGTTAGCCTGACTGAATAAGTCCAGTAACTATCTAGTAACTAGCAGTGTACCCCTGGGGTCAACACTGGGTCCAGTACTGTTCAACATCTTCATTAGTGATCTGAATGATGGGGCAGTGTGTACCCTCAGCAAGTTTGCTGATGGTACAAAACTGGGAGGAGTGACTGATACACCAGAGGGTCGTGCTGCTGTTTGGAGGGATCTCAACAGGCTGGAGAAATGGGCTGACAGGAACCTCATGCAGTTCAGCAAAGAGAAGTGCAGATTCCTGCACCAGGGGAGGAATAAACCTATGTAGCGGTATATACTGGGGGCTGCCAGGCTGGAAGGCAGCTTTGCAGAAAAGGATCTGGGGGTCCTAATGGACATGAAGTTGAACATCAGCCAGCAATATGCCTTTGAAGCAAAGAAGGCCAATGGTATCCTGGGCTGCATTAGGAGGGGTGTTGCCAGCAGGTTGGGGGAGGTGATCCTTCCTCTATATTCAGTACTGGTGAGGCCATACCTGGAGTATCATGGCCAGTTCTGGGCTCCCCAGTACCAGAGAGAGATGGAGTTACTAGAAAGAGTCCAGTGAAGGGCCACTAAAATGATTGAGGGGCTGGAGCATCTTTCATATGAGGAAAGGCTGAGAGAGCTGGGACTGTTTAGCCTAGGGAAGAGAAGGTTCGGGGGGGGGATCTCATCAATGTATATAAATACCTGAAGGGAAGACGGATCCACCACTCTTTTCAGTGGTGCCCAGTGACAGGACAAGAGGCAATGGGCACAAACTGAAACACAGGAGGGTCTGTCGACCATCAAGAAACACTGTTTTTACTGTGAGAGTGACTGAGCACTGGAACAGGTTAGGTTGCCCAGAGAGGTTGTGGAGTCTCCATCCTTGGAGATACTAAAAAACTGTGGGCATAGTCCTGGGCAGCCTGCAGGTATGCTTGAACAGGAGAGGAAAGAGGGGAGTTGGACCAGGTGACCTCCAGATGTCCAACCTCAACCATTTTGTGATTCTGTGAATAATATTTAAGCTACAGAAATTTAACATTAAGCTATGTCTTGACTTTTCTGAAATACTATAGTCTTACATTTCTTTAATTATCATACTTAGCATAAAAATGAAGGCCGTAGCTTAATGTCAAAAATGAAACATTTATATACCTAGACAAAAGGTTCAGATCTCAAAAAGGAATGCTTCTTTGTATATGCTGCTAGACTGCATTTTCAGATGCTTGCTTGCGATGTACTGTGTAGCATTTATGCAAACAAAACTCTGTGTGTGTGTGTATTTTAACATGGAGTTAAGGAATTTCCAAGAAGGAAACTTCTCTAACCCTTCCTCAACACTTGGAACCCCTGTCCACTGTTGAAATTTTTTTTTTCTTTCATTTAAGCATAAGGGTGTTTCCCCTGACCTTGAGAAATGTCGATATTGGAAAGGTAGAGTTAGAAAGTACTTTGTAATGAGAAGAGCTCTGTAAGTGTATATCTTGTAGTAATTTGCTATGATAGCTGAGGGGATACTACGAGGTAATCTTTCTATTAATATGTGAAAGATCAACCAATTCAGCTGGTAAATTAGACTCGCTTAATTTTTTTCCCTTAAATATTTATTCTGTCTTCTAATGGTAGTGCTTTTCCATACAAATCATTAAAGTTTAGAGCATTTTTCCCTTTTCCAGTCATATTTGTGCACTCACTGCGGTTATGCTTGGCATGAGAAACAAAGCATTTCATTACTTGTCCTCTAGGCAATTAATTTAATTCTCTTCTTCGCAGACTTACTTATCTTTGCAACTCCATTTTACCTATGTTCTATCTGACTTTCAAAGAACAATGTCTGTCTCCGAAGTTAGACAGTTTGGGTTTTGTTTTGGTTTTCTTTTTTTGTTCATTGATTTTGGAGTGTTTTTGCCATTGGATTACCTGCAGTAGACAAACTTCAGCAGTCAGACCTCCTTGGGCAGTTGTTTTATGGCTTCAAGGCAGCTATTTCCTCAGATTACTGCAGTATTTGCAGGATTTTCAAATCTTGCACCTACGTCAAGCATAAACAAAATTTACAAGAGACTTTTGAGAAAAAGACAATGTCTCCACTTAGATTCAGAGCATCTAGAACTGGCAAAAGAATTATTATGAATCTCAGTTTTATGTCTGTCTCATTTCCTGTCAGGAAATGTTAATGGCCAACATGATGTAGCAGGGGCTACAGAATTTGCTTTCTCTTACCTGGTCTCAGTTTTCCTCATTATTACTGTTGTTTCAGAAAAAAAATGGGCAAATGAAACTTAGTATGGATGGTGATTTCAAACACTTAAATACCCTTGGGGAAAAATTGCATATACAGAGCTCTTCACTAGATTATAAAATCAAAGATGAATGTAGGTTAACTGGGACAGCTGATCCAATGCCATTGCTCAGAACAAGGCCAATTTGAATATATAGCTAAATACCAAACCTTGCTTTACAAGTATGGGCATAAACTTTTGGACAAATTCAACACACGTATGTCCCCTGATTCTAGAGAAGGCTTTGATCATTATCCTCATGCTTTGTCTTCCTCAGAGGCAGTAAATACAGCTTCTAGATCACTGGTGACTGCAATGATCACACACAGTACTGCTCTTTCCCCAAGCCTTGGGTTTTATATAAGACGTTTTCATGATAATCTGCCATTTTTCAGTCCTGCTCTGCTTGGCCATAAACCTGATACAGCTTTACATCCGTGGGGGAAATCCCAAAACAACACTGAAAGCTTTCAGAGTTTTGCGTTTTCCTTTTTCTTTTTCCTTTTTTTTTTTTTAAATAAATCTCAGCAAAGAGCCTCCGGTTTTTGTTCTAAACTGTAGTAGACATGAGTCCAGCAATCTGAAGGTTCATAATGAGACTAATGGCATCAAGTTCCTTCAACCATAATTTCTGTTCAGGAATTTTCCTTCTGATTTTGTTCTTTTATCTTTGTCTATTAGTGATAAGCTGGTTTGTTTTTTCTGAGTCTTCATGAGAATGGTTTCTAGAGAGTAAATCTCAAGACTTGCTGTTTTCCTCCCAGCAGTTTCTATATGCTGTTCTGTGAAAGAATGATTCGCACAAGGGTTTGCTTTATCAGGTGATACTTTCTTCTGTTTTGGCGTGTGATAAAACAGATTCTGAGGAAACTGCTAATTCAGGTGACTCTAGAAGATGTTATTATGATTTTACAAAGGAGAGACTGTCACTGAACGCCGAGATACATCTACTTTGTATCAGGGCATCACACGGAGAACAGTTTTTCAGTGGATCAGAATATTTTATTGTACAGCATCATGCTATTCTGGAAGTGACAGATATCTGGTGTTTTGCTCTCTAAACATGGTACTTCACTTGTTCAAATCTCTAAGCCAAAGTTAGGGGGTAAATTTTGTCTCATTTCTAACCAGTCAGCAGAGTTGTTTGGAATGCTTAATGTTCACGGATTAATGTTTTGTTTTTTTTTTTCTTCTGGGCAGACATCTCAATTTGCCGAAACAAATTTTAAAATAGGAACTTGTATCTAATGTAATAGTAAAAACTTACCTGTCCTGTAAATTGAAATCCTGCTGTAGTGTTTGCAGACTCCTGACATACCTTTATGCTGACAAATGAATATTGTGTTCAGGTTGCTGAATCCATGCAGATTTGTAGGCTTTGACTTGCACTGAAATGGAAATTTGTCATCTGTTTTCTAATTTGTGCATTAAGATAATGATAAATATGTTCTAATATGCTCTTACCTAGCATTTGGAGGTATGAAGTCTGAGTAATGATGGACTTCACCAATCCAAAAAGTTCTGTGTGAAGTTAAGTCATTTCTCTGGGCAAGTGGTTAAAATGGGGAAGTGATACCTCAGGCATTGGATGTTTATGTATCAGCTGCCTCATTCTGAGCTCTCTAAACACCTCTGTCGATGACCTGAACTTCGCATCATTTTAGAGCATGCGTGATCAGGTCCAATTTCTGTCTGCAAGAATTGGGACATCCCTAGACACTTGTTTGTCCTTGGGTGTTAATGATTAGAGGAGTCTTTCCTTAAAATTTGTCTTATCTCCTGTTCTTTTGATACAGGATAGACATATAGGGTGAATCTAAAACCTTTCCCTGGCATTCCCCCGTCTTACTCAAAATTTCACTTCAAGCGAGAAACTTAATATGTTTTCTGTCATAAATCTTAAATTTATACGGTGAGATCACCCTTTACATTCTGTGCCACAAGAAAAGTATATGGGGGGTCCTTTGTTTTTTCAAAAGATAGAACTAGACTTTTCATAATGTTATGGAAGCTGATTATGTTCATAGATCAAAATATATGGCCATTTATGTACAAACCCTTTCAAAATGTATAGCAGCTTATATTGATGTGCTTGTGTGAGCTGACAAGGCGGAGCTGCCTCCTGTCATCATCAGACCTTAAGCTTCAGGAGTGGCCTTGTGGAGAAATGTCTCCATTATTCATATGTTAGATAGCCAGCTGGGGCTCTAGCCATGCCTTTGCCAAGCATTGCTACTGCAGAGATGCCCGCAGCTGATACAGGAGGTATCAAAACACTAACCTACAGTGTTTTGTAGGTTAGTTCTATATTTAATGTTTGTATGAGGGACTCTGAAAATTACTTCCAAATACTTGATACAAAGTGGGATTACTGTTTGGAATGACCCGTGATATGAAGGTACCTGCGGACTGTCACCAAAGAAAGGAGAGATTATTTTCTAGTGGCTGGAGTTCAGGAGATATATATATTCCATGTATACATTTGCTTCCTGTCTTTCCCTCATGTCCTCCTTGAATCTTGCTGACATAAAGTTCTGTAGTTGGGAAATAAAAATGGTATTAGATAAGCTCCTTCTTATGTGCTCATGTGGTAAATATGCATGACCCCACCCTGTACCAATACTTAGAAGAGAAAATGCTGTGGTCACAAGTGATAAGTAAACATAGACGTGGACTGTGTATCTTTAATACTGGTTATGCAAACAACCTTTCTTTTTCCTTTCCCTAGGAACGTTATGTGGCGAGCCTAATGCCTTTGCAAAAATGCATATCACCATGGAAGGTAAGGAAATGTAATTTGAATGAGCTGGAAATTGGTGATTAGAGAAAACAGTTATGGTGTGCTAATGATTTTTTTCTTTCCATAGAGTCCACCACAGCTGAGGCAGTTTAGCCAAGATGACTTCATGAAGACACTGGAAAAAGCAGGACCACAGCTCACATCAGGTTTAAAAGGAGACTGGATAGGACTTTACAGGTCACTTCTTCCATCAGCATAAAAAATTAAATTATATAAATGAAGACAAATCAGTAATACGAATGCTCTTTTCCTGAGCAAACTTACCAGTATTGATTTGAGTAAGACTGACTTTTAGAATATATGCTTTAATAGGAATTGAGATAGTGCTTAGTATACTTCACTCGCTTAAATCTGTTTCTCTGTAACCTGTTAATGGTTTTCATAAGTTGCTACTAACACGACAGGTCTCCGTATAACAGTATTATTTGTGGGTTTATTTCTGGTTCTAACTTGATTCCTCCTTCCAATCTAACACAAAGATAAAAAATGAGGATATTTCAAACTGAGCCTTGTTTTTTTCCTCACAAAATTCCTAATCTCAATTGTCTTTCAGACCCCTTTTCTTTACATTGTTTTCTCAATCCTTGTGTTGATTAATAGAAGCACCTGTTATACTCCACTTCAGAATATTACATTTTTTTGAAAGTAAACAGAGAAAGGGTCCTAATATCTTCAACCTCAAACATAATTACTTTATATTTGATGACATAGAAAACGGAGTGTTATCAAAATAGTAATTAAAATATAAAATGTATTTTGCTTCGGTGTTTTACCAGGCATTTTTTGAAATCGCCGAACTTCGATGGCTGGTTTAGGAGCCGGCAGAAAGAAATGACACAGAAGTTGGAGGCCCTTCATTTAGAAGCACTCTGTAATGAGGTTAGAAAAATGTATGCTTATGATTATATTTATCATCTTGTAATAAAAATATATTCTCCCTCAAGTCAATTTTACTCCTGTTGTTTTCATTGGTTGAACATAAAAATGTTGACAATTTTGTCAAGTCTGATCTAGCAAAACGTGAATTTGTTACCAAGTACAAGCTCGAACTAACATAGCAAAGGAGAACAGTATGAAATACAGTTCACTTTTTTATAACAACTGTCATAATTTGTAAAATGTATCTTTAGTCCTTTTTTTTGTTGTGTATTTTGAAATTGAATATTCGCCCCCCCCAAAAAAAAAAGTTTTTTCCTCTTATTTGATAATTTTATTTCATTCAGCTTCCTTCCTTGGCATTCCAACACATTTTTAGTTGTGATATAGTTTGTAGCTTTGAAGGTATAAACTCTGTGAGTACCATAGAAAATTGACATCTTATTAGATGTGGATAGTAAATAAGCCTACAACTGATCCATAGTAATTGGAAGCTGAGAAGTGAAATCTGTTTATTGATATATAACAAAATGCCACATAAATGATCTTATGTTTTAAGATCCATTCTTTACTTAAGCTGAAGTGGGTATGGTACAATTTGAGTCGGAACAACTGATAAGGAAAGGTATCACAAGAGGAGAAGAGATTGTACAGCTAAAGAGGGAATAGGAAGAACAAAAAAATAAGTCAACACCACAGCTTTAAAATAAACAGAAAAACTGTGCTGGTTATTCTAAAAAAGCCATTGATTTTTATCCCTTGCCTTGTCAGTTCCCAAATAGTACATTGTAGCAACCCAAATAGATTGTTCAAATAGAGTAGCCCAAATCATTTGCAGGGCAATAGGTAGGTCAATTCTATCACCTAGAATCTATCCAACTACATTTGACATTAACTTATTGCAAAGAAAAGGGAATGTGTCACAAATTTATTACTGACTCTGCTCCTTATTAGCTTTTTCTTTCGATCCAAGTGTTAACATCTTTCTGTACACGAGGAAACGTCTTTAATAGGTGAATAGTAAAGGGGTAGGGGAACAGAACTTCCATAAGAAAAGTCACTTAATAGATTTTACTAGTTATCGACTATGTGATCTCCTTTAATGCCCTAGAAACAAGAAGTGCTCCCTGGCACTATTTTAATATTTCATTGTGCTGGCAGATATGATTTGGTAAATATTCTCTGCCATTTTGCATTGTAGATGCTATTTTTGAAACTAAGCCTGTTTGGCATGATTTTTTTTTTATATATATGTATTTGTCTGTATTGTGTTTGTGTCCTAGTCTCCTGTTTTGCTAAGTCCTGGGCAAACATGCAAATAAAGCAGATCTTGCAGTTCAGAGTAGAGACAGTACATGAGTAAAATGAGTTTAGTAAATGGCATGAGAATAAGGAAAAGGAGAAGACCCATTCTGAACAGTAGGTGTAAATTAATACTACTTTTGAAAATTATATATGTTGCCATAAATATTTCAATGCTTAATTTTTATTCTTTTAGAACTTGGTTTTCTGGAGTCAGAAGCATACTGAAGTAGAAACGGTGGATCTTGTCTTAAAGTTAAAGAATAAACTGGTAAGTAACTGAGTTGAACACGGCTCAAATTTGCCTTACTTAACTAGATAGAAGTATTACATAGTTGTGTTTACAGCTACTTAAATGAAAGTATTCTTTAAGATCTAGGTAGCTCAAGAAATCAGTTATTCAGGTTTTTAAAACGGTTCATTTCAGCTATGACTGAAGAGTTAGCTCACTTCCCAACATCGTCTGGCTATGTTGGAAGCATTGCACTGGACTTGTTTTTTTTAAAACTAGTTGGAACTTTCTGACTGATTTGAGTGGAAGCAAGGCTTGAATCCTCAGGGAAGCAGAAAACCGAACTTTCTTGTGATTACTGAAAGTCCAAATCAGCGTTAGTTCATGCTGTTTTCTGGTTTTTGAGGAAACCTGCTATTTTCCAAATTCCTACTCAGCCAGCAAATGAGGAATTCATTTTCCAGATTCACTAATATGTCACTTTGTGTCTTAAGGTAAACTTGCATGTTTAGTAGAAATGATGTTTTAATGTACCTTTGCAGTTGCAGGCTGACAGAGAACAGCTTCCGGTGAAAACTGACACACTGAAAAAGCTGCAGACACACATCAATGATATTATACTAGCACTTCCAGATGACTTACAGGACATCTTGCTCAAAACTGGCACAACATGATTTCTACTGGGCTTTTTTTGTGCAGAAAACAAAAGGCAAATGTAGCTTCACAGAAGGCAGTGGCTTACCAACTTTGGAACACAGCTCTAAATAGTATGTTAACACTACAAATGGACTGTACTAATAGTATAGCCCACTATACTATTTTCACTGTTTTTTCCACTTAAATACCAATGCAACTAAAGGAATTCCTGTGTCTAATGATGTTTGAAATAAGTGCTCTTAAAGAAAAATCTGTGGGCATATGAAACTACCACAGCATAGGACCACAGTGCAGTGCTGGCATTGCAGAATGGTGCTGCTATACCCAGTCCTGTTAACTCAGGGGTAAGCGATATTGATCCTGTACTGTCCTGTTGATGTAGTATCTGATTGCTTTTCTTTTTTTTTTTTTTCTTTTAGTTTTCATCTCGTGATAAGTCCAACTGGCATATTATGTGACTTGGTCAGAATACGTTATAGTTGAGGCATTTTACTGGTAAATCATTGCTTTCGAAACTGTTTCAGGGACGGCTGAAATAATTGGATCGGTTCTTAACTTTCTTCCTTTTTCCTTCTTACCATCTTTCCAAAACCATATTAATTTAGCATCTTTAAAGAGGAGAAGGCAGCTGACAAAAATTTCCTGAAGAGAAGTCGCTTCCATTCAGTGTTAGTTAATTAGGGTGCTCTTACTCACATGCCTTAAATATAAAGTAAACGTATACTAATTGGTGATTTTAAACTGCTGACATTTCAGGATTTGAAGTGGATTACTGGTGTAAATGTAAGCAAGCAGTATTCATCACAGGAAATAAACACTGTCATGTTCTAATATGGATTTTAAAATCGGTGATTTCAGTAGAGTTAGCTGATACACAATCTGTTTCAGTTGGAGATCATAGCAGTCAGCTCCTGTTATAATTTTTTTATTATTTTTTTTTTACTTATACCAGTAAGGTGTTTGAGGAGGTAATGGGACTGGAGGGAGATGATGTTGGCTGCAGCTGAAAAAACCCTATGGAAAGGTCAAACTGTGGCAAGAAAAGATATTCTCAGTATATGCATATAGCAGACATGCGTAAAGAGTAATTTCCTCTTGCATATGAAGCAACAAGAATGCGATGTTTATCTTCTTGAACAAGTTTCAGTGGTATATAAGAACTCAGCTGCTCCACAATGCAGTGTTGTACTTTGACCAGTTTCAAGTAGAATAAACTGAATGCTATAGTGTACACACAGCATACACTTTTATATGACAAGTGGATCACAGTTATAAAAAAAATTCTGCTTTTAAGTGCTTGGATAGAATTTTTTAAAACTTATGACATAATCCCGCTATAAGAATATGCTTTTGTATGATAAATATTTCATACCATCTTTCTAAAAAGTCTTATTTAGATACAAAGAGTCACAACAATATTTTTATGAAAATATGTATTTTAATACTGTTATGGTTTGTATACAATTACTCATGACCAAAAGTTTAATGTATCAATTATGTTACTTAAACTACACCACTTCAGCATTAATTTCTAACTTGCAAATTTTTTTTGCACACCCTGATGAATAGCATTTCTAATCCAGAAATTAGTAAGTGGCTATTCTTATACTAAATTATCTTAAATATTTAACCTGGAGCACTGTGTAGTTTCTCAGATCCGTGTAAACCGGTAACAACTATGATAACTATCACATGACTGCAAATATGTATTTTTGTAAAAGGAAATAAAAGGTTTGATTTTTATTTTTTCTTTGGAAGTTACGTGACTTAGATGATGGGTGTGATTTGTTCGTTTGTTTCTCCCCTCTCCTTTGTAAGCAAAGCTGTTCAGCAGCTTGTAGAGACTGCTGTTTAGTCTGACTTTATGAAGCTGTACCCTTAGGTACAGGACCAGAAATACCTGATGGTGACAGAGCGGTGGTGTAGTTTGATCATGCATCATGGTTGTAATATGATAGAGCTGCGGGATCCTCAAGAAAGCAAATGGCAGGGACTGGCTTCCAGGCAAAACTTATCCAATCTTCAGTCTATTTCTTGTACACATCTGAATGTGAGAACATGAGAAACATGGTAGTGGGAAGTAGACTGCAAGCAAAGCTCAATTCAGTTTTCTTTAATGGAGTTGGTATTAGTTTAAATCCCTGAATAACTAGATCCTTAAACAGAATTACAATCTTGTTCAAAAGAAAGGCAAAAAGAAAAGTTGTACTAGTTTGCTATCTTCGTCAGTGACTTGTAATGCTTTTAGTAATGGCAGTTCAAAAGGACCTTAACCTATTAACTACAAGTCTAGGCAAAATGTAGTCACTAAAACAGGGAACAGTCCCTCATTGCAGGTTTCTGATCTTGTCCTGTCTCTCTCCAGTCCTTTTACACTGAGCATGCATATTCTCAGTGGGGATGCTTCAGCCATTCATAGTGTTGCAGCACAGGATTTGTATCAGCTGCAGAAAGTAGTTGCCAGCTTGGTGAGCTGGAATTTCCCCACCCCTGTTTTTTTAGTTTTGTTTTTAACTCAATGTGCTTAAAATACAGGTAAAGAGCTTGTAATAACCCTCATTCATATGAGGCTTGATGGCTAAAGAATAGTGCAAAAACCTACTAGTTTCAGTAGTTCTGCCTCAATCTTCATCTGACTTTAAAAAAAAAAAAAGTACGTACACACACACTGTTTGGACCAGGATGAGAAAAAGTCCCTAAGTGAAGGAGAGAATACGTGGAAAAGAGGTAGCAGCTGTTCAGAAAAGAAATGCTAAAGATAAAGGGCCCCAACTGGGTCATCAGAAGAAGTTAAGACTGCCTGAGTTAGTGTAAGAGGAGAGTAAACTGGACATGCATAAGCTTTGGGACTTCTCAAATTTCTTTGAAACAACATAAAAATAATGCCAAGAACCAAAACATGAGATAAAGTGCAGTCAAATGTGCTAAAGGTGTGGCTAGTCCTTTAACAGTGTTAACATCTATGGTCTGAATAGAGGAGAATGAATCAAAAGTATGTTGTGAATAATAGTTATGTATGATTATATAGAGCAACCACTTATGTTAATGTTGAAACACTGATTATTGATAATCACTTCTAAAGCAAATATTTGTTAGATTGTACTCAAACAACTGAAATCATGAAAGGTATCTATTAATGGCCTACCTATAGTAAGAATATTCCAGTTTGGAGGTCTAGAAAGTAACTTATTTTGAAAAGAGTCCTTCAAATATTTTGTAGTATACTTATCCTCAGCTAAGTTCAGGGAAGCTTAACTTTCCTGGCCAAAAAAAAGTGTAAATACTGAGTGCTCTGAAGAGAAAATAGGTAAGTATTGGAAGCCTAGAACTGGACTCTTCAAAAATATCATGAAATTGAAATCTAATAGTTGATCAGGACCATATTTACATCTTAGGCACTAACTAGATTAAGTTAAAATAGTAACTTCTCTGAAACTTAAGTTTCATAAAATTATAACTGGTCAATCTTAATTTAAAACAGATTTTTTGGTTCAGATGAACATAATTTAAAACTTGAGTAAGACTCTCAACACGACATGTAAGAAAAGAACAGCCCAAGTGGAGTCTCACTCGCAGTAGCGTACTGTTAGGATCTGTCTCTTTATCAAGACCATTAAAGATGCTTTTCTTTAATGGAGGATAAGTAAATAGCTTGTTTGAAAAATGTTAGCTCTTGTGTACTGACATAGTTTCTAATTAGCATAGGTAGGCTATAACTCCCTTGAAAATTTTTAGGACTTTTGATTGACCCAATGCTTCCTTGGATTAGGGAGCTCAGTCAGTTAAATGCAGCTCATCTTAATGTTGCCCCAAATTTAATTATCACCATACTATGGACTTTTTACAATAGCTGTCAAAGAAGCTGTTACAGCTGGTTATGAAATCAAACATACCGCTCAAAAAATGGCATGTTTTTAATAAATCATGGCTTGTTTCAGTTTTATTCCTGTATTACTTCCCTGTATCTATCTGCTGCTCCCTGGCCAAGAAATTGTATGCTGTTTTGCCTTGACTCTGCAACCGCCAGGACGCTTCAGAGGGTCCCGGTCACAGAAACAATGTAAGAAAAAGATCCTGCAGTAATCAGTGTACCTGTGATACAGAGTGGTTTGGGTTTTGGGTTTGGTGGGGTTTTCTTTTCTTCTTAATTACCTAGCTCTGTTGCTACTAAGGGTGTATTTGGGGGCTCTCTGAGGATGTGTTTCACCCTAAACCTCCTACTTCTCTTTGCTCTCAGCTGTCGTTTGGCCCTTTGGGAGAGGAGCCTGGTGGCCATCACACCTCTTCCTAAGCACAGCGGGAGCATCAGTTGCAGTGAGATGAATTACTAGGGTTTGGGGGTGAGCCAGGGGCGTGCGTGTCCCGGAGAGAGGCACCTTGGCCCCCGCCGGGCGGTGGTACGGGGCCGGCCGTTGGCGCCGGGGAGCTG
>NW_008824598.1:508488-530430 GCF_000699105.1 Pygoscelis adeliae
CCCCGTCCCAGGGCGTGGGGGACGGGGGCTTGCCCCGTCCCAGGGCGTGGGGGACGGAACACCTCTCTATCCCCTTTCCTCAGGGCTTGCGGCGTTGTTGGAAAGTGAACGAGCGGAGGGGAGAGAAGGAGCGGTGTGAGAAGGGGGTGGGGATCGGCATATGTCTGCCCTTCCTTTTCCTCCGCCGTGTTCTCGTTTTCTTTTCTCTTGTGCCCTCCCCCCGTCCCGTCCCGTCCCCCCCAGTCCCGCTGTCGGGGATCGGGGCTGCGCTGGACGACGAGAGGCAAAGCCCCGCTTTCTGCGGGGTTCACAGCGGGGCGCGCGAGGCTTCAGCCCCTTCTCCTTGCACCTGCGTTTCCGCTTGCGTTGAGCCGGAGCAAAACGCAGAACAAAGATCAAATTGCAGTAGGTGAAGCCGGTGCCTGCCTGCTGGGGAAAACACGTAGGGCTGAGAATGGTGTCCCTTTTCCGAGGAGGCAAGCGAGGTTTGCACCTTGCTTTTCCCTGCGCTGCCGGTGCGGTTGTGCTCTCGGCCTGGTGACACTGCTCCTACCTGAGCAGTGTGGGTTTTCGGCCGGGATGTCATAAAGCCTGGTGCATTTAACACCAAGAGCTTAAGAAACTGCCGTATAATGGCCGATTTTCGGTAACTAAGCTGTCTATATCTCTGACTCTCGTGAAAGGACATTCAGGGATAGCATCTGTGCGCTTTAATTCTCCTGAACCTCATGCACAAAATCGTAAAACCCCGTAGGCTGCTTTTTCAGTGCTTAGTTTGTTTTAATGTCAGCCCGTAATTATTTATTTGGAATTAGATTGTGTTTCTCTTGAAACGGACTGTGTAAGAGTTGAAGCCAGTGGTTCTTGAAGATTCTTGCTTTAAGATTATGGTTCAAAAGGTCAAAGCAAGTGCATACTGCATTTGCTATTTCCTCCTCCACTTCAACTCTTCCCTGTCTTCTTCCACCCACCTACCCACCCCCACAAGCTTTATGTACAAACAAATCTTGACCCCCAAATTCTTCTCAAATGCTATTACTA
Organism: Pygoscelis adeliae; assembly: GCF_000699105.1. Taxonomy (NCBI): domain Eukaryota; kingdom Metazoa; phylum Chordata; class Aves; order Sphenisciformes; family Spheniscidae; genus Pygoscelis; species Pygoscelis adeliae. Next base: position 509,530 of record NW_008824598.1, read on the forward strand.
AAGTGAGTGGAACTTGATTTATGGCCATAGACTGAAGGAGCTTGTCCTAAGAAAGTAGATGAAGTGCTCATTTCAATATAGCCAGCAATAGAACGGGGTCCTAACTGTGAAACTTCAGGGCACAGTACTCATCCTTAACACTGCCTGAGTATGCACAGCAAATGCAAAATGCACCTTTTTTAAATTATAATTTTCCATGTTCTCCATACATTTTGTGATGACAGAGTTCTTTATTACGTGCACAGTAATTTTTATTGTATCTTCACTGCTTGGAATTAGAGACTCTCATCCATTTCAAAATAACCTGCGTAATTTTTGTCTCCGAGATAACTTAGTACATATGTTGGTTTGACGGTCTCCCTAGCAGCCAGACTCTTCATATGACTCTAAATGAATGAAGTAAAATCTTCAAATGAGCTTGGCTGTAGGATGAGATAGTGTCTGTGGTATTTGCAGTTCTGTTGTATCCTGCACAATAATGAAAACAGGAAAGCAATGTCATATAGATCAAAACAGCTTGCAAGGCTTTAGTTTCTTCATTGGTAGGTAATTAGTTCAAATTTAGGTTAGATATAAGTTAGGGAGTTGCACTTTGTAGCAGTTGGTTCAACTGCATCTTTTTTCTTTTTCTTTTTTTTTAAATAATTTTTATTTTAAGGCATGGGTTATATTCAAATACAGGACTGGATCAGAGCATGAGACTGCACCATATTTGTTATGTAGTGTAAGAGGGTAAAACTTTTGCTATGTTATGATGAGAGTGTATCATAGGACCTAAATCGGATGCTTAGAAGCAGAATGTGTTATATTGGCGATCACATAATTAGTTTATACCTGTAACATGGAAAAGAAGCTCTTCATAGCATTCTACGTTATGTATCAGCAGCACTCTGAGGAGAGAGGTCTGAATGAATAGTGGGACTGAATTAAACTTTTTCTCAGGGTGATAATTTTAAATTTATGATTTGAAAATGAGCTGGACAAGGCTAGGCATTTTAGTAGTATACCAGTGAAGTAACTTTATGGGGTAAGGTGTTTATGGAGAAATATTTAGGGGAAAATATTATGTGGGTGAGTTGATAATGAACAGATGATTAATTTATAATTCAAACTTCCTTTTCACAGCTTTCTTCTGTTTCTGCAGAATTCAAGATAAAGTAGAATTAATTTAGCTCTTAAGACAGACTTCGTGTTACTGAGTTCTGCAGAACTTGAATATTTCTCATGAGGTACCATTACCAACAGCAAACACGACACACTATCTTTTATATTCTCAAACTACATTTATGGTAAAAGGTGGACATTTAGTGGTATACTGTTACTGAAATTTTGTTTTTAAAAAACTGCACTTGTATAATTAAGTATTCTTCAGAAATATTAAGTTAACATCATTATGAGGAAATGAATATAAAGTAATTCCTGCATCTTCTTTATAGATTGAAGTAACATGAGTGAAAAGAAAAGAAATAACTGTAGGATAGGATTGAATGACTTAAAGTTAGACTAGGCAACAGGGGCATTAGAGTGGAAAAACTGAGTCGTAACCCTACATGTACCTGTCTGTAAAACTCTTCACTTATAGTTTCTTGTGCTTAAAAAAGAAAAGTTATTGATTCATTGTGCACCTTTCAGTATCATAATTTAGTGTTCTGTGTCTTGGTGTAGTTGTGCAAGTGTTAACTGAGATAATAGCTACTCAGGAGCTTTGAATACAAAGGTAATTATTAAATACATTGGGGGAAAAATTGTCAGATTCTTTGGGAATTGTGTCACCATACAGCACAAAACCATTTAGCTGGTTTTTATTTGGTTTTTTTTAACCACTGTTGGTTTGCATGGTGTTGGGGTTTTTTTCGCATGCGTTTGTATTCTTGAAAAGCTGTATTGAGAATGACCCCTTCATGTCACCCAAAGACTTACCCAATTGAAACTAAACCTGAAAGAGGAATAGTATGTAAAGTATAAATAAGACAACTTTTGAGAGAACTGGTATAAAGGTAAAAGAAAAGTGAAGGGATGCAAACCTGTAGTAAATTGGGATTCGTTAATTTTACTTTTTTAAGCTGGCTTTTGTTTGCAACATGAATGTCATGATTCGGTTAAATACAGTAGAAGCTTTTTTTTTTTCTTTCCCTGCTTATGGTTCACGCTGGAAGCAGCAACAGGCTGTGTTCTATAGCAAACTTTGGAAATCTCAATCTGACAACCAAAATCTATTGGTCTTGATGGGGATTCCATTTAAAAAGTCAATTCTCAATTTTCTGCATCTATAGTTTATATGAAGTTCTGTGCTACGATAACTGAGGCAGCTTGATATTCAGCCACCAATGGTCAAAGTAGAAAGTTGGTAAATGAGGCATGTGATGTGGTCACAGGAGTGGTGTTCCCAGGGACAAGCAAACTACAAGCTTGAGACTGAGGAACACGACTGACAGACTATGAATAAAACACTCTTAAGAGGAGTAAAGGGAACCACAATGTTTTAACAGCAACTGAAAGCATTGTAGGTATTTTTTCTCCAGCTAGAGGAAGAGGATGTTTGACTCAGTTTAAAGATAAATGCTTGCGAGTGCAAGTCTGTGCTTCCCATTTGAACTTTATTGTAATCTTAATGCTTTGTGGTACAACTGCTGACTGTCATACCCTACATCGAGATTTTTACACCTTGGTCTTGTCAATGGTCAGTCACGCAGTGGAATCAGAGTGAAAATGTAGAATTTGAAATTTACTTTACATTATTTGGGGATTTAAGACTTGGGTTTTAATCTTGATAGTTAAATCAACTTAAACTTTGTGACATGGAAGTAGCTTATAGATTTACATTTAGCATGCCAGTGCAAATGTAAACATGTTTATTCTTGGACTACTAAAAGCAATAGTTACACTTCCTAATGACTCAAAGATTAAATGTCATTTGGTGCTCCGAAATTTCTTGTTCTAAAAAGGGTGGTAAATGGCAAATTGGAGTAAGAAGTATGAATGGAGGCTATGCTCTTGATGACTATTGCTTGTTTAGACTTCATAACACTTGCAGTTTGGCTAAAAGAGGCAGTTTTTGCAAATAGGGTCACGGTGATTTGCAGAAGTCTCCTTCCCTCAGTTAAAAGCTGCTGTCTCAAGTGTGGAGTCAGAAGAAGAAAACACGTATCCATAACTCAGCCTGCCTCAGTGCAAAATCCAACAGCTTAATTAGAATTGTGGGTAAGAGTGGATTTAAGCGAAGTCTCTGGACTTCGCGCTTACATAGCTAATGTAGCCTTCTGCCAATGCTGTTGAGGTGGTGGTGGGTCCTGGCACAAGAGCAGAGTGGATAACTGGGGCAATAATTTCTTCAATTTAGGAAATAGTTTAAAATTCTTGACTAGTTTCTAATTTCTTAACTCTAGTCATATCTTCAAATGGTTCTTGCTACCCTGTGTATATTCTTTGAAATGAGTTTAGTTTTTTCTTTTTCTTTATCTGTATCTTTAGTATAACCCTAAATACACTAAAACCATTTGTGTAGATAATGCCATCTTTCTTTCATTGCTAATTTTAACAAATCTTGTCAGTGTTTGTTCTACTGATAACTATTCGGGGGTTTTTTGGGGGCGTGGGAGAAGAGTTTGTGAGTATGTGTAGCTTTAATTGGTGGTTCACTAAATGATCTTAATGTTAATTTACTGGAAAACTATCACATATATATCATGTACATACATTACGTGTTCTTGTAAAGATCTAGGCATCCTACAAATGCTCACTTGAAGGTGAGCTGTGTGAGAATAGTGTTGGGCTTCAAGCATTGTGCTGTTAAAACATTGTTTTTCAGTATAGATGGAGTATTTGAGGGTTTCACAGTTTGCTTAAAGGGTTTTCTAAGGCTACTTGACACTTTATTGGCGTGGGGAAAATGCTAATATTTACAAGTTTCATGACTTGCAAGCTCTTGTGAAACTTCTGCTACACCATGTCTCTTTTGTTCGTGCTTGTGTATGGTTCTAAAAGAGACCAACACTTAGACAATAGCAAACTTAAAACTGTTAAATTTTAATTTGAGCATTTGGGGAGTTTATTACTCCTCAAGGAGCTTTGGTTTCGATGGTAGATTCCCCTCCTCCCCCCCTTCTTTCATGACATTAACAACTAGGACAGCTTTTTTTTTTTTTGAACACTCAATGACAATACCAAAGAAACTGCATTGACATGTATAATCCTGTTCGCAGTATCAGAATATAGGACAATTATAGATAGAGTTTTTTAATTAGTTTGCTGCAACAGCAGTTTGTGTCTTGAGAAGGAGGAGGCTTTTTAAGAGTTTGGTTTCATTCTGAATAAGTAGCTAATTTCGAATTCCATTTTATTGCAATGATAAGGAAACAGTTGTATTATTAATAGTCGAGTCATCAAACCACTTAAAGTCTAATATGTCACAGTCACCAAGTAGGAAATTAACTCAGAACACTTAAGAATGTAATCAAACAAGGATAACGTTTGGTTTCTTGTGCAAGTATTATTTAATTAATTCTTTAATGGGCGTTTTATTTTTGTTTGGGCAAAACTTCATTGACTATTTTAAGTTTCACAGATACACATTGTATTGAAGCTGTTGCTGTGGTAAGTGTTTAGTACCGACTGTTTATTTAGGTGCTTATGTGCTAGGCATTGGATTCTAACGTAAAGAATTGTATTTTGAGTTGCTCTTATGTGTTCTGAAATGCCTAACAATAAGCAGTTGCACAGTTTTAGAAAACTACAGTGTATGCCTGCAATGTTGGTGATGCTTTCAAAAAAATGTCTTTGAGGCTCCAGTTTTGTGGGGGTTTTTTTTGTTTTTTTTTTTTTTTAAGGATTGCATATTTACCACATAGCTTACATTGAAAAACAGCAAGCTTAAGTTTTGTTGTAGAAACAGAAGAACAAACTTCAGTGCAGAAGGCCTTCTATAAAGATCAAAAGTGGAGACTCCTAATGAAAGCATCCTAGTGGGTTTCAATGAATAGAAGTGTTATCCTGAAGAAGAGTTACAGCCCTTAGGGTATATGCGGGGGGAGGACAGGAGTTTCCTAATGTATGTGGTTTTGTCAATGCAAAATAAATGTTTTAGCAAAGGGACAAGAGACTGGAATGAGGGAGACTGAAGTGTCTTCCATTGATAGTGCCAACTCCTGTTGGTTCAGGTGCATGTGAAACTGGCCTTAGCTGAAGGTTGAGTAAGCGAGACCTTCCCCAACTTGAGTGCAAAGTAGCAAACGTGATCAGTTAGAAACTATGTACTGCTAGTAGATTGTTGCTAGGTATTTAAAACCATCCGGACTTACAGAGAAGAAACTTTCAAAGTGAATGATAAAACTTAAGTGCCACAAATACTAGGAAGATGACTAGAAACTTGTGAGCCTGTAGGTTGTGGATGGAAGTGTGTTATTGAGCTTGTTTTCTTCATTGCTTATTCTCTCTCAGTGCTGGGTAGAGGAGATGGGGAGAAACATACAGTAGTATATCAACAATGACTTAAGAGTGTTTAAAAAGTTGTTTCTTCTCAGAAAAAAACCCTAATACTCTGCATATAAAATGGCATATTTCTAAATTAGCAGGTTGTAGTTCATATTGTGAACTAAATCAAATTTTCTGTTTATTCTAGTTGGTTTGGATGCTGCTGGTAAGACAACTATTCTCTATAAACTGAAACTAGGAGAAATTGTCACCACAATTCCCACTATTGGTAAGATAACCAATTCTCATGTCTTCATTCTTGTTACTCTAAATTTGTGTTGTACAGATGGGCTTCTGAAGAGTGTAGGGATTTGCTATCATTGCTGTTAGTATAAGAATCAAGACAAACATGGGCTTTCTGGTACTGCCATAACATAACTGTGTCAGACCAAAGATACATCCAGACGAGAATCCTGTGTCTGACAGTGGCCGGTAGCAGATGCTCAGGAGTATAGGGACCAATTAAGTAGCAGTACTTCACCCAAACACCATGAACCTCTAGCAGTTTGTGGCTGAAAGACTTGCTGAACCAAAGGTGGTGTACTTGGATTTTATGGATTAATTATTTTTTTTTTCCCTTCAGTCAGTTTTCTTCTTGATCTAGCAATTCAGTTCTGATAAGCCATTTTATATATATTTGGGAGAAATATAACTTAGGAAGTAACTATCTTTAACATGATTAGAATTACATTTTAACACTAGCATTAACTATTTCTAACTGTTTGACTCTTTTATTTTAGGTTTTAATGTGGAAACGGTAGAATATAAAAACATTTGTTTCACAGTTTGGGATGTTGGTGGTCAAGATAAAATTAGACCTCTTTGGAGGCATTATTTCCAAAACACACAGGTAAGAGTTCTGAGATGGCAATCATTAAAGGCCTGTTTTGTAAAGTCTCATTATACATGGAAAGTTGTTTTCTGTCCCTTCCTTTCAGAAAGGCTCCTCACTACTTCCTGCAAGTTCTAAGGGATACCCAGATTTTATTCTAGTTGAAGCTGGTTTGTTACCCTGAAGGCTTCAAGTCTAGTCGTGAGTGTAGCCTGGCAAGGATGAAGTCCTTTAGGATCTACCAGTGTTCTGTAATGTGCCAGAGCAGCTGGTGTGTTTGTGAGGAACTCTTCAACTTTGCTGTATCCATGCTTTGATCTGTTTGAACTGGCATTGGCTTATACATAAAAAATGTTAATGTCTAAACACCCTTCTACATATCCTTTTTTTCCTAATCAGCCTTAAAATATACAGCTTTGACTGTGCTATATCAGTATATTTAGTACACTGAGTATCTAAAAATATCGTAAAAGATCTTGTTACCGATTGATTAGAAAGTGTCCACTTCATATTGATGTGGCTGCTGTCATTTTTGGTGACATAAATGTGATTCTTTCCTTCGGTTCACAGGTAGTGAGGTAAGTTGCTTATTACTATCAGGAAACTTTGGGAGTGTTGTTTTGTTTTTTTGGTTTTGGTTTTTTTTTTTTCTGTGTTGAATATAGCATTGTTTCCAAGCAACTTCTCTGCAGTGTTAATGCATGTGATTGGTGCAGAAAAATGGAAGAGTCTGGATTGATTGAAAAGGAGCAAGCAAAGTACTGTTGTGAATAGAGTAATACTTGATTTCAGTTCCTTATTCAACCCTGTTACTAAATATTTTTAAAAGATGCTTCTCTTTTCTTAAAGAGAATGATAAAATATAAGGTTTTCAGGCTGAAATTTTTAAGAGTAAATAGTGTGTGTAAGTAGGACACTTGAGTAACAGAGATGCCATTAGAAATACTGTTTGGTACAAACTTTTTGAAACAAATTCAGGCCTTACTTTAAGGGTGTGGGTTTTTTCAATGAAACGTGAGATGGTGAAGCACTTGTGATTCTCTTGCTGCATTTAACATGATACAATGAGTGAAAAGGGAAGGGGGAGAGTTAGCTTCTGAAATTTTGCTGGTATCTTCCCCGTGCGTGCCCCCCCCCCCAAACTAATGAATCCCACACTAATCTATAAACTGACATTTGTGGTGTTTAGCTGTTTTGATTTAGAAGGCCTAGCTTTATTTTGCAGTTGAAACTTATTATGTACTTGTTTGGACAGACATCTTGCATTGCTTAAAAAGAAATTTCTGTCAAATTTGCTTATCTAAGAGAGGGGACAGTCACAATATTCAATATGAGTTTTTTAAAATAGTACCACATGTTTACATTGGCTTTTCAAAACTGTTTAACTTCTTGCAGGGCCTCATTTTTGTGGTAGATAGCAATGACAGAGAGAGAATCCAGGAAGCAGCAGAAGAGCTGCAGAAAATGGTAAATATCGATAACCTTCTGAAATATGATTGTTATACTTACTTTGTCGTATTTTTGGATGTGTGTCAGCTTCCGTAAGAGATTTAGGATTTTAAAATTTTAGGGAGTTCGTACAGTGCATGTTGTATTCACCTAGTATGTATGCACCTGGGACACTTAGTGCACTGAGTTGTAACTACAACTTTGTAGAGAGCTTTAGCTCAAGAACTACTAATATGTCAGAACCTTTCTTTCCTTCATAAAACCTTAATAGAAACGCAGCAGATGAAGAAAGAATTTTGGAAAAACAAATTGGTGCTAAGAATTTCAGTAGCAAGTTGCCAGTAAATTTAAACTGCCTGTTGAAAGAATATTTCCTTACTTGTAGGAGAAGTTCTGTTGGGTACTAGTTAAATTTCACTCGGTATGTACTAGTGACTTCAGGAGCAAGAATGAAAATGTTTATAACCCTTAAATCAGTATTTAGGTTTCTTTAGTGCTTGTTGAAGTAATTGAAGTACTTAGCTAATTTAATAACATGACTATTTTTTCTGTTAGCTTCAGGAGGATGAGCTGCGAGATGCAGTGCTGCTTCTGTTTGCAAACAAACAAGATCTGCCAAATGCCATGGCAATCAGTGAAATGACAGATAAACTAGGTCTTCAGTCTCTGCGTAACAGAACTGTAAGTACTAAACTTCTTGGCTGCTGAACTCTTGTTTGCCTTTATTACATATCGTAAACATGATCTCCGTTTAAAGGAAAGGGAAGTTTTCACCTCTTTCTGTAGAAAGACGCACATACCTGCTATTAAACTCTGTAGTGCATCAGTCCTTGTTCAAAGTAAGTGATTTAGAAGTATAATCCAATGTGTACAGCTGTTGCAGGTGTTTCATGTCTCACCTTTTTCTGGAAAAATACAAATATTCCAGTCTGTCACTGAAGTATAGCTGTCAAACATGTTTGACAAAGTATGTGGTGGGCTTTCCTGTTTTCCCAATACTTGTTATTCTGGGGGAGAAAATGCATTCTGCATTCTCACTGCTACAAAGGTGGGAGGAAATTAAGTAGCTCCTGAATTGTTAGATTCCATCTTCACAAGCCTTTGAGACATAGGGTTGCTTCACATTAAACATCTAGCCTTCTGTAATACTCGCTTAATGTCTGGATACTAAGATCATATCCATAGAAGATGTTTTAGGGGTCTGTTAATTTAGATAATTCTGTGTCTGTTTCCTGAAGAGCAGTCTTTCAAAAACAAGAAGTTAGTTTTCAGCATATAACCAAATGCAAGTTCTGTATTTGTTTCTTGATGCACTAAACAGTGTTCTAGCATTTGGTAGGCCAACATTTTGAGTTTTTTGGATAATGTCTGAATCCCATCTGCTTTATATATACTTTTCAAAACTTATAAAAATGCCATCTGTTCAATATTGACTCTACTTATGGCACAAAACAGTGTTTAAAGAATGCTATTTGAGTGTGTATTTGAGTGTCACATACTGTGATAACTTAACTTGCATTTTGTCAGTACTTAAATTTAATCTTTTCTGTGTTCTGCATTAACAGTGGTATGTCCAGGCTACCTGTGCTACACAAGGAACTGGTCTGTATGAGGGACTTGACTGGCTGTCAAATGAACTCTCAAAACGCTAACTCAAACTGGATGACTCTTTCACCAGGGACATGTTTGATATAAGTGGTCTAGGCTTGTTACAACAAAATTAGTTTGCATCTTGGTTATTACAGTATCTGGAACTGATATTTGGGCAGGATATTACAGCGTTTCAACTTATTTTGTTGCCAATTATTGTTTACCGAGCTACATGTTGCAAAGGTAGCAATATGCTTGGGTAAAAATCTCCTTAACTTGGAAAAAGTGTATCTTCTGATTTTATTCCCCTTGTTAGCCTAAATGCCTGAATATAGCTATTGTGACATCTTTAAGACCTGTTTTGAATACTCTTTCGAGCCCCAATAAATTAATGTTTTAAATTTTTTTTTCTCCCTGCTACTTTTAGTTTACTGATGCCCTGTTTCATTCCTCAGACAGTCTGCTGATTTGAAAATGTAGCATTCCGTATGTATTTATTTCTCTCCCTTGCCAAAAAGAATTCCTAATACTGCTTGTTCCAGCCAAGGAAATGCTCTAAAACACTATACAAATCTACTGCACTGAGGAACATTTTATTAATCCTTGGGTTCTATTAGCCCAACTTGCCTTTGTGTGAATTGGATTTGATGGGTAGAATAGTTCTGTGCTGGTTGCGAAGAGCTCATGTTGAGGTTGTTTTTAATATTCAGCAGATTGTCTTCCTTTATATTGTATCTTTTTTTTATGTTGCATGTTGCTTTTTGGTATCAGCCTGACTATTTTTGCCCAGTGTATAATAGTTCTGCTGAAGTTTTACTGTTTGTTGGTGAACATATCTTCATAAAGAAATTTTGGAAAATTCATCAAACTCAATGGATTAGTTTCTTCATAACCCACTTGGAATTATTCCTAATAAAATGATAAAATGTATAGTTCTGTGTATGCTCTTCTTGATTCCTGAAATAGTTGAACTGCAAGTTATCACTTACTCTTTTTCCATATATTGAGCTTTCCTGCAGCTTGAATGTGAACATCAACCTCAGATTTTCACTTGTTTGGAGCTGTGTAGAGCAGGACACGGAAGGTGGGCAACAAAGTTGTATACAGTGCAGTAGAGTAGCTGTCATCAAGACTTAAATAATTCTGTAAGTGTCTCTTGAAGTTGTAAATCTAAAATTCGTTTTAAGATGTCCAGATATGAAAATACTAACAGTTACAAAAATTGTAATAAAACAAATACGAACTGCCTGAAAAGCATGCATGTCTGTTTCATAGTTGTATGTACATTTAAAAACCAACGTGGGTTCTAGCAGGAGAATCACAAATTCTGTTGGTGGCTAGCTGGGAAGCTAACTTGAACAGTTGTACAGGGATTTAGTCAGTATTATATTAATGGTGATAGTCACCCCAAAAAATCAGCTCTATGCAACTGCTACCGTCTGCTTTCGTATTTCTGCTCCCTTACATCTCTGTAGTTCAAAAGACTTAAATTAACATGTTTTTTGAGGCTGCTACTAATAGGTATTTTAAAATCTATTTTTCTATTGCCTGTGTGCTCTATGGATGCAAATATGTCTCAATCCTCCAACTGAAATATTCTATTCTATTGATTGTATGTCTTTAGGAACCCAAAGTATGATTTTATTGCAGTTTTAGGCTAAGCTCCTCTCTTGTTTTTAGCCCAGGTCTTGTTATCCTTGCTACAAGAAATCCCAGGGATAAGGTCTGGTAAACTCAAGCTAGTTTAGGTTAAGAGCACCTTCCAAGGCAGCTTCTGCTGTAACTGAGGTTTAAATTTCTAGGAAGTACTGTTACTGTGAACACAACTAACCAGAGAAAATTCCAGAGCTTTTGAATACGGTCATTAACTGTCTTCAATATGTAACAGAAACCCAGGAGACAGTGTAAGGGTTTTGCTTGCACCTTTAATGAATTGCTGATTATGTATTAACCAAAGTTGATATATCCGTGCATTGGATCAGTAGCTGTCAATATGCATATTTCTAGCAATGCAGTTCCTTGAAATGATCCTTAAAAGGAACACCTTGTTCAGAAGAGGCAGCTGGTCCGTAATACGGCTTGTATTGGTAGTCCCAAGACGTTAAAATGAAACAATGCTTGTGACAAATAAAATGCCATCTCCTCTTCCAAGGAAGAAGTTAGAGGTAGACTTTAAATGAAAAAGCAGATACTTAGAAACAAATTAGGCCTATTATCTTGAAGGAAACATTCTGTTTGGTAGAGATGAAGATTTCATTGGTTTAGTTCTTTCAAATGCTTTTATGTAATTAAATACTCAGCTTTAGCCATTAAATTTTGGAGTTACAGCATGTGTATAGAAGTTCCTATTTCAAAGAGTCACCGTGCTTCACTTTGTGTACGAATAGGTTGTAATTCTGCTATAAAATGACTAATTTCACAAAATCAAAGTCAGAAATTAGTACAAGATCTTGAGCCTCATTTAAGACTGATGGGATCTGCATGAGGGGTTAAGGCTACAGCTTACACTGAAGTGTAGTAAGACAAAGTCAGTAAAATTCTTGGGTCTAATTGAGTAGTGTTAATCAGAGCACAGAGAGGAACTGAAGCAGTACTTCAATCTTCCTGTAAATAGATAAGATCACACTCGACCTCTGTTACTAAAATGATATTTCCTTCTGGGTACTCTAAGGTTGTAATCTTGGAAGCAAGGTCTCTCTTATGCAGTTTATTCATCGTAATATTAAGCTGTGGAAGGGACAAGACACTTGATGGGCTGTGGAATAATGTCACAATTGACAGAAATAAATAAACTTTGCTTCAGGTTATTATATTCTCATCAACTGTTCTAAATTCTCTAAATGTTTTCAACGTACACTCTAGATTATGTGTTCTTGCTTGTAAGCAGCAGTCCCTGGGGTTGGTGCATGTGCTTGGAAAGCCACCTTGTCTTCAGATGACAAACATGAAGTAGTTTGTTATGCATATTCTTACTGGCTATTGCTATGAGCTGAAATCCCAGCGGCTTTCTTTTTCCTGTGGAGTTAGTGCTACTTTTGTAGCTAGTGCTTGTCTGTTAGTACAAGAACAAACTTAGTCCTGATGAGGTTTTTCTTAATCTTAATTCTGATGAGGGGTGTTTTTTATTATGCTGCATTATCTCTTTTATTACCAGGATCCCATGTGGTATTGAAATCCATATCATATTCCATTAATACGGCTATCTGTCTGTAAATTCATTAACTGTGGCAGTGACACTTTCTTAAACAGACCAAAAGGAGATGAAACACTTCATCACTGGCTCTTCTCCCTTTTTGGATTACAGAAACTCAGAAGATAAATTCTACATCCTCTTCATTAGTTAGAGGCTGGTAATTTGTATGCTAGCCTTGCATGAACACAGTACAACTCTTCTACTGTAAAGGCACTGTCATTTAAGACGTGGATAGGTAAAAATACTTTTTTTGCTTTTTGGCATTCTTTATAATAGTTATTTTCTGGCTAAAGCAATTATAACAGTGACCTATACGTGCTGTATATAAGTAACAATGTATAATACAGCCCTGCTCTCCAGAGGCAGATGAAATTCCCATGAAGATCCAATTTTGTCATGTCTGTTAAGAGTTTAGATATACTAACTTTGTTTGTGATTGCCCTGTCAGAAGTCAAATACCTGAACTGAGCTGTCGTCCCAGAAGTTCAAAATCTTGGACAGGCGTAAGACTGCTAAAAATTTGTTCCTCATTCTACTGTAATGGCAGGAAATCCTGAGTTCCAGTAGCTGAAATTTTTCATTGTGTAGCATCAACTCCTGTATTCAAACAATGAGTAAGTTCTACTGCACTGGGGAGTCAGTCTAGTAATATTTGCATACGAGAGGTTTTATTTCAGTGTATCAGATGGCCAGCTTAATTATAGAGGGCAAAACACTGAAGAATGAGTGTTTTTTTCTTTTATTTGGCCATGCCGACACAATTTATTCCTTGTATTTTCAGTACATGCATGATTGGCTTTTCATTTTTTACCAACATTAGGAGAATAGTTTTGCATGAATATTCAGATCTACATACAGACCAGAGCAAAAGGCTTGTTTTGTTTTTCTTGCATGTAACTAACCTGATAACTCAGTACTACAACATAAATAGTAGCGGATATTTGTTGTTTGTTTGACTTTTTTGGTCTTTTTTTTTTTTAAAAAGCTTCATGAACAACATAATCTAGAACTTGTTCTGCAGCAGTTTTGTAGGTAATCTGCAGACTTTGGTTCAACTGTTTGCAAGCAGAACAAAAATCTGTTGTAAATGCATCAGGAATTAGCAACAAATGCTACAAGCATTTCTACTTGCTTGGTTTGTTCTCAGCATTTTCAACATAGACCAGTAAAACAATGTGCTGGACGCAACAGAATGCTATGAGGGCACTTACAGCAATGGCCTGGCTAGTGTAAAAAGTGGTTTAGGGTTTTGTCAGTACTAATTCAGAGCCCGGTTTGCAGTCCATATATTACTTCACACAGATGTAAATATAGCTTGGGAGCATGGGGGATATAGGCCAAAGGTGTGCCTAAGGGTTACTTTTCACTAGGAAAAAAAAAAAAAAAAAAAAATCACAATTCTTTTGAATTGTGACTTTAGCCTAACCTAGACCCGAGTGCTGCATTCTCACTCCAGAAAGGTCTGCCTGGTTCCTGACACGTTGCTCCTAATTGGCAGTCAGCCTGTGCTGCTGCATTTCGCCAATTAAACCAGGGATACTTTGCCTGGAGAATCTCCAGCACTAGCTCATGGGGCTGAATTTCCTCCTGAAGATATTAAAGGATTATCTGCCATGTGCAAGGGCCATCTAATTTTACTGGGCCTGTTCCAGTGCCGTGTTTTTCCCTTACCGCTTGTTTCCTGCAGATGCCAGCTTTCCTGTGCTCTCCCTCGCCTTGGTCTGCAAGGAGACAGAAGCGGCAATCCAAGTACCAATACAGGGAATGAGAGGGACCTGCTGTTTCTTGGAAGGGAGGCAGAATATCAGGCAAGTCTGTTCTCTGAGCAGCTCCATCTTCTGGTACTATGGAGAAGTTACAGATTTTTAATGTTTTGGTTTTTGGAAACCAAGACAAAGTAACCCAGTTGTAATAGGTACTTAAAAAGGAGAAAAAGAATGTTTTTTAAAGTTATAAGGGGAGCTCAGTTAACCTATGTAAGTAATATAATTTCACTTCCAAGCTTAACAATTGCAATCTTACTATTCTAAGTGACTGAGACAGAGATGTTTCTCTTGCCAGTCTACAAGCGTGCATTACTCTGGAGTTTGCTTTTGGTTGTTTTTTTTTTCCCTCAAGTTTTTCAGAGCTGGCAAACTGTAGAAGGCCTCTGACTCAGCTGTAATGTAGAAATTTTCAGTGTTTTTCCAAGGTGTTAATAGATTTTTCTTCTTGAACAGATCTTCCAATTAATTTTTTTGCCCTTTAAGATGCCATATGCTTGCAAATGTTAGATCTTCAGGTGTAAGCTTTCCCTCATTTACTAAATTAGTAAATATTCTTTGCCCAGATAGGAGGTTTACAGCCTCCATTCTGTTTACAAGACTTTCTCCTCCTGTATCTTGAAGTTTAGTTATGAATCACTGATACTTTTATTATCAACTTTGTAGTCTAGAAGAGTACAGACATCACCTTCAACTCATGCACAATTGAATTACACTTTACTTTTTAATTAGACTTATCAGAGAATAGTAACTGATCAAGGACCCACCCAAAGTATTTAAGGTCCAATTTTACAGGGTGAGTACTGTCCTTCGCTCTGTTGCAAAGATCTAACATCATTCATTGCCATTTCTATGGCCACATTCCCTGTTTTGCTGCTATTTTTTATCCGAAGGCTCTTAGCTACCATTTGGCTTAGCTAAAATGCGAACTTAGCAAAAACTGAATTCTTAAGGTTTACATATAAGCCTGCCAAAGCCCATTACAATAAATGAGCGCTCTTTCAAAGAGGTCTTGTGATACGTTTTGTGGCAGATCAGCTTAAGCAAGTGAATGCCTTGCTCCAGGCCTTGATCACTTATTCCCACATCCAAGCCTGGATCTTGCTCTTTGGGTATAAGAGGCTTTATGGTGAATCAGCTCATTATGACCCACTAAAATGATGATACAGTGAAGAAAATTAAAGGCCCTGTATTTTTAGCTGGATCACTTCCCTATTTTAGTTTGGTGTGGCATGAGCAGGAACAAGTAGCCAGAATTCAGAGGTGGTAGAACAGGATCAGGTAAGAGACGTTGGGATGAGAGGAAGATGGATGGTAACTGCTTATGTTGCTGGAAAAAGCTACTCGCAAAGGACATTTACATGAGATCTTTAGTAATACAGGCTTCTACAAACTTGTGTATTAGTGGAACAGTCCTTTTGTCAATTCCCATTTACCTGTGTTTTTATGTGCAGAGTTGGTAACAAAATTCTGGACAGTTCATGAGATTTGTCTTCTAATGTCATGATGTTTGACTTTGAGACTTAGGGGCCTGCATCTTTTTAGCCTTGTATTACCTCTGAGGCTAAACCTGCCTGGTGACTTTACTAGTGCAGATGTTTATCAGCATCAACTTGTTAGATGGCTGTGCTAGTTTTGGCTGGGTTAGAGTTAATTTTCTTCATAGCAGCTAGGATGGGGCTCTGTTTTGGATTTGTGCTGAAAACAGTGTTGATAATACAGGGAGGTTTTAGTTACTGCTGAGCAGTGCTGACACAGAGTCAAGGCCTCTTCTGCTCCTCACCCCACCCCACCAGCGAGCAGGCTGGGGGTGCACAAGAAGTTGGGAGGGGGCACAGCCGGGACAGCTGACCCCAACTGACCAAAGGGATATCCCACACCATACGGCGTCACGCTCAGCATATAAAACTGGGGGAAGAGGAAGGAAGGGGGGGACGTTTGGAGTGATGGTGCTTGTCTTCCCAAGTCACCGTTAGGCGTGATGGAGCCCTGCTTTCCTGGAGATGGCTGAACACCTGCCTGCCCATGGGAAGTAGTGAATTAATTCCTTGTTTTGCTTTGCTTGCGTGCGCAGCTTTTGCTTTACCTATTAAACTGTCTTACCCTTCTGATTCTCTCCCCCATCCCACTGGGGGGGAGTGAGCGAGCAGCTGGGTAGTGCTTAGTTGCCAGCTGGGGTTAAACCACGGCAGATACTACAGTAACAAAAACCAGTAGTAATTTTACTGGAAATAACATAGAAAAAGCTAAGGGGCAGACATTTACAAGCTTCTGCAAAGCACTGCCCTTCACAGTATAGCAGATACTACTAGCAAGAGACAGGACCAAGGACCCTTACCAATATGCTACCTGAAAGTGACTGTCTATTTTCAGTACTATATAAACAGTTTGGTGAATCCCAGCTACAACCTACAGTCCACCAGTATGCAGTGGAGGTGAGTAGCCAGTTGTGCGAGTGTACGGTACACAACTTTTATCAACCTGGATAGACTTGTTTTGCCATGAAAGACACTAGTAACTGGAAAGAAATCAAGTGACAACAGTGACAGACAATTGAAAAGGGAAGTTTATTACGTGAAGGAGGGAGATCTAGAGAAATGGTTTTCAAATGCAGTTTGTTTCATATGGACTAATGATGCAGGGAAAGTAGCTTGTTAAATGATTCATACCCCTCCAACACATTCAGTGAAGGTATGGATAATATACATTTCCCCACATCCAAATTATCTCCTACAAAATAGGGAAGACTAGACTATTTCTAGAAGGAAAAAAATGTGGGAAAAACAGTATTAAAAATTCAGATCTTTGTATATGTAATAGAGGAACAAAATAGAACAATCATGATAAAGGGTCACAAGTCACTTGTGTTTCTTTTTAAAGATTTAGGCACAGAAACCTAACACACCATGTTAACTATTCTGTCCCATCCCCCCCATCTGAAAACGGATTATATGGTTATAAAGCTCCTTCCCATCCAGAGTTGGCTGTCCCAAACTTTAGTATTTCTTATATTGCTAATGACTATAAACAACAGAAGGAACAGATGTTCAATGTAGATGCTACCTATATAGTCCAGTTTTACCAGATGCTAAAGTTACCCTCATAACCCATATTGAGTGGGCAAGCAAAATGCTTCCAAATCAACTATAATCTTGAATTTAAGATGGTTGATTAATTGTCAGTGAATAGGCTTTCTGTCAACAAAGAACATCTTTTCAGAAGGTAGTAGGTACAAGTACATTGTTCATGCCACTTACTAAAAAATTTGACACAGTAACAGTAAGTGAACAAGAGAATTTCTGAACTTACTTTAAAAATTTGTCTTGTCATGACAGTAATTACAATAAAGTTGAATCGGCTAAAGCCATTTGTTTTCAGGTTCTGTGTTTGGTTCTGAATTAAGCAGGGTTCAGTTTGTACACTGTCTTATAAATCAGATTAAATTAATGTATCTTTTTTAACAAAATATTTCTTAATCCTTTAAAAACACCTGTAAAAAAGGTATATGGTAATCCAATTTTCAAACCCCCCCCATCTTAAATATATTTGGTTTTCCTATTCGCATATAAAAAGGGAAGGGAAAAGTTGTCATGCAAATATTCTGAACAGTGTGATAATATTCAGTAGAACCATTAAACACATGAACTTTTTAGTAATCGTTCTGACTTTCCTTTTAGTAGCATACAAGCCAGGGTGTAACCTCAGTTCCCCAGCAGTAAATTAAATTTCTTGTTTGAAAACCCCAAAAGCACCACGCAAGAGCTGATCTATTTCCACTTTAAGTCACATATTAGTGCTATATGATCAGAAGGATGTGAAACACTTGGCAAAGCCTGGTGCGTCGTTACTTCTTCATGACTTGGCAATGGAATGACCTGTTCAACCTCAAGAGCATTTTTGTCAATGAAAATGTAGTCCAGACATCCATGAAACCCACCAACATAGTTTGTATAAGCAGGTTCTCCGCAAGCACTTAGCAGTTTGAAAGAATGGCTTAGAGGCATATTGCACCTTTCTTCTTCACCATTCGAGACCCAGTCTTCATGATCTTCAGCAATGCCACCACTGTTAATAAAACTGTAAGTTCCAGACGATGGCGTACTATTAAAATCTCCACAGAATATGATTGGTATGCTAGGATACAAATCACATGCTACATGCTTGATGTGAGACAAGGCTACAGCGATTTGGATGAGACGGATGTTCCCACCTAAGAATATAAAAATGTATTACTTTAAATACTTCACAGTAGCATTGGAGGAATTTTCCAAGTTGCTCATTTAAGCATATATCATGTATAGCTCTGAAACAGCAATCTCATTTTAAATTTTCTGTACACTACATTTTAGAATAGTTTTCATAAATAAAGAAGCCTTTGAAGTTTGTGACTATGCAAGTTTTAGAGAGGCAGACAATGTTTTAATTTAAACTGACACATGCAAGAACTCTGAACCTTAAACATCCATATTACAGCAGCTTTCTATTTCATGGCAACCATCCTAGTAGTGTTCCCGAAAGACACAGAACCAAAAGAAAACTAATTTAAAAGAGGAGAATCTCTTCTAAAAGCTTCTGTAGCCCAATTTGGTTGCCCTTCTGGCAGTACCCCAATATAACTCCTTCAGGTACAACAGGATCGGGAAGCAATGAACACACACAAAGCTATCTATATTTTATGGTCTACTCTTTGGGTGAATCGTGCATAACATGACTTGCCTTGCTTTCAGCTGTATTCTACTGACTCCCAGGCAAACTAGAACAATCTTACTCTAAGAAAAATAGACAGACAGACCTAGTAGCCTGGCTTGATTCATCTAGCTAAGAAGCAAGGCAGGAAACCCTCAGTTCCAGAAGAAAAGGTTATAGCTGCAAAAGAATGGGGAAAAAAATCTATTCTCCCTAGGAAGGACAAAAACCTTTACAAACCCAGTTATTCTACATACAGGAACATGACAAAATTACCTTTTGGATGCCAGTATAGGTGGGTATTAGCTACACAAATCTTCCTGGAAGGATCAGTTGTAGACTGAAGAACTGAAACCTTCAAGAGAAAAAGAAATCTTTGATAAGTCTTAAATATATGTATTAAAAAATGCAATAGTTAGCTTATGCCTTTATGGTCCAGTTCAAAGAATCTGATGTTTATAACTAATGAACAGTACAGCTCCTACGTCGACTCTATTTATCTTCTATATAAGGTCTGGATATCAGCCAATGTATTACCAATATTACCACTACATCCAGGTATTTGACAAATATTCTTTTGTCCATAAGTGTCTGGTTTGGCCATATTTTTTCCTCCAATCCATTCCATATTTTTTTCATAAGATGTTGCTAATACTGTACCATTCTTAACTACTTTTACTGTCTGTTCTCCCACCTCTCCAACAGAATTGGAGCTGTGTCTCTGGTTTTAGCAAGCAAACTGTAGCATTGCATAGGTGTTAAACTGAATTTCAGTTATCAAGGAAAGCTTGTTAGTCCTACTCAGTCCACGAGTAGGAAACTTTTACCAATGAGTGTTTCTGAAATTCCTGACAGACCTAGCTCTTACACGTTTGTACTTACAGGATAGTTCTGCTGGCAGACCCACTGGCATCAACAAGCTCACAAACCTCTCCAACCTTATTTCTCTCCCTACTATCACTTTGTAAAGTGGCATTATTAAAGCAAGCCAAATTAATTTCATCTCATTTACAACTGATTTACAAGATTTAAGTTTTATCAAATACATATTCTGACATATGAGAGTAAGTAGTGAAAAACTTGGCAGCCAATACCACCATCGATACCTGGCCCTGAATCTCAACAGCCGTCTTCATCTTAAAACAAAGAACATCATTTTGCCTTTTTTACCAAATTTTGGTAATTCCATGTATCCAGTTCAGTAAAGTCTCAATATTTTGTTCTTGTTCCTAAGTTGCTCTTCTGCTCTATTCATTACCCTAGCTAACAGAGAACATACCACTGTTCTGTCTATGTTTCAGACTGTTAATCCTTCGCCTCCCTTCTCCTGTGGTTTGATGCTCAACAAACCTAGCTTGGCTGCACCTGCCTGGAGACAGTGGGAAGAGAGGGGAAGAATGCACATAAAAGCTGATACCTGCAGCACAGATGATCTCTGCAGCACCTTCTCCTGCACCAAGGGGTACTCGGCCAGCTTATCACACAACTCCTTGTGCAGCGGGTCCGAAAGCAGGGCTTCGCTGAAAGCTATGTCGTGCTGGCTAAGGAGGCTGAACTTGTCCCTGCGGTAGAAAGTGGCCAGGCCTTCGTGCTGCTTCTCCTTGATCTTGAAGAGCCCTTCGAGTCCAAAAGCATCTAGGGCTGGAGCCAAGCTGTCCACGAAGACAGACTTATCCACTTCTTGCAAGCAGATGAGGTCGGCACTGTAGCCCGCCAGCTCCTTCTTGAGCAGGTTCTGCCGGTAGTCGAGCTCCAGGGCGTATGGAGCACAGTAGGGGTAGAGCACGGTGCGGGAGAACTCCGTCTGGGCGTAGGTGTCGGCCAGGATGTTGTAGGAGACGGCTCGAATGGAGCTCTCGCCGCAGACCTTCTTGGTGTAGAGGTGCCGGGAGTCGAAGGTGCAGGCGCCGGGGCCGGCC
>NW_008824598.1:531396-532569 GCF_000699105.1 Pygoscelis adeliae
CGCCGCGCCGTGGCCGAAGGGCTGTCCCCGCGGCGGCTTTCCTCTCTCTCGTGTGTTCTTGGCCCCTTTCTCAGGGACTGACCTGCCCGTACGACGTAAGCGAGGCTGCCCGGAGGAACAGCGGGTTTTGTTCCCTCAGCAGCGAAATCCCGTCTCTTCAGGAAAGCTTTCACATCCACCTGGCAAACGGCTGCTTGAAAAGGGGGTTGGTTTCCCACATGACATGCAAATGCGTGCAAACTGCTTATGGATAAATCTCGATGTCAAAGGTTGGGTTTGTTTTCTGTTTGTGAGAAAACATTTCATGTCTGGATGGAAGCTTCAAACTGAATAGTCCTGGGTTGCTAAAATGTCTTGGGAAGGTGCCCAGGACTTTCTAAAAGTCTCCAGCTGTTGTTCTCGCAGGCGCTGGCCACACAGATACAAAATTAGGATTTTGAAGTCTCTTTGTCAGATGTGGGCAAGTGGGTAGTAAATCTCCAGAATTTCTTAAAACTTCCGTTTATAGTTTTACAAAGCGTAGAAGCTCAGCAACAGCTGTCTGATGCGTAAGGGTGTTACAATTTCTTAGGCATTTTTGCTGTGATCTGGAACAAGAAGGTTTTTATCCGCTTTGTGCGGGCAGAACGCTGGAGTAAACAGATTTACTGACTTGCTTAGGCTATATTAAGTCCTGTGGCAGACTAGGAAATTTAAGGTAAGACTTTTCCAAGTCTCTGCTTCCCCTCCCCCCCAATCACAAGAGTGTATTAGTAGTCTGGATAGTACAAAGTGCAGCAAACACCCTTTTTGTGAATAAATAGGCCTTGGATGAGCATTCTATTTTGGGCAGGTGAACCTTGTTAACAGCAGGGATCTAGGCAGGCACGACTCCCTCTTAAGGGCCGTGTGCTGCTTTATTTTCAAGGGAACGAATGCTCTGAAAGCTGAAGAGACACGGTTAAAGGTCTGGCCCTGAAATTAAAGGTTTTGTGCGCAAGCCACCTAGGAGCCGAGAAGGGCCGTGGTCAATGCCCAGAGGTGCGACGGGCGCTCGCGGGGGTTGGTGGTGTGGGCGCTGCTTTGCTGTGCGCGTGGCTGAGGTGGCCTTGAAACCGCGGTGCGTCTCTGGCGTTTGAAATGGGGCCAGGGAAGGTGGACGGCGTTGGGGCTGCGGGTGGGCAAGCGCGTCCC
>NW_008824598.1:532730-562648 GCF_000699105.1 Pygoscelis adeliae
GGCACCGGGAGAGGTGAGGGCAGCGTGGGCAGCGGGGTGGCCCTCCGTGGGGCTGGGGTGGTCGCAGGGGTTGATGCTGCTCTTCCCTCTACACCGACAGGGCTGTGTCCCCGGGCCCTGCTGGGCTGCGGGAGCGCCGGGAAAACGTAATACCGTCTCGGCTTTTTTTAGCTGAGCTTTATTTCTTTTGCCTCCATCACCACCCGTTTTAATTCATTTCTAGGACACACCACTAATTTAGGAGGTACCTTTGGCTTTCTGCTCCCCTGTGAGAACCTGTTGAAATGCAGGTGTGAGTTTGTGCATCGTGTTTCCAGAGGAACCCTACTGTCAATCTTTTGGGGTAGCCATAATCAGCCACAAGCAAGACTTAAGCCACTATAGAAGGATAGTGAACCTGAACCCAGTCACACAAGGTTTTTTGTTTTTTCTTTATTTTCCTTCTTTTTTTCTATTTTTCTGTCTTGATATCAATTACCAAACTTCGATTGCCAAGTGTCTTTAACCGTGGTTATCCTATTACCTGCTCCACATCTTCATCCCGCCCCCAGACTAGGATTCTTATTTCAAACCCGTACCTGTCTATGCTTTCCTGTTGCACAGCCCGACTACCCACAACTGTGGTCACAACCAAAACTCCCATCTGCTTAGCTTGAATCCCATATCCATCCCACCAAATTACAAACCTTCTTCTCATTGGGAATCTGCATCCACAAGGCAGGATTTAGCCACATCCCCTCAGCCGCGTTAACACCTTGCTTGCCTCTTTCATTTTAGTAATCTCAGCTTAGTCTTTGCTCAATTTAGCCTTCTGAAGATGCACACCTTGGCATACTGGAAGTGAATATTATCTAGAGAGCCTAGAGTTGCTGCAGCTTAAAAGAGTAAAGTACTGTCAAGCACCTGCTTGGTATTTTCAGAGGTATTTGTTCTGGTAGCTCAGAGAAACATTTCCAGGCAGGCAGTTGAAAGGAAATTGTGCATTGCTCTGCCTTAGGTAAATACATAAAACACTATCAATCACTAGGGTCTATTGATGGAATATATGTTTATATGCAAGATAGAGTTCTCAAGCAACCTGCTAAGTTCACCACAAGACTTTCAGCATCACAAAATTATTTCTGAATAGTCTCCAATTTTACACTGCTTTTTACAAGATGATCATGCAGTTTCTTAACCTTTCAATGTATGGAATAGATCTTTTAATGACTACTTTGCACATAGAAAATAAGCTTCATTCTTCTTTTCCTTGAGAAACGTGAAAAGAACAATAGGGCGTTGGTTTTATATAAATGGTTTCTTGATAATTTCCTGCACTTTGTCTCTCTTTAACAGTGACATAGTGTCTAAAGAATAACTTTCTCATAATTTTGCTCCCATTTGTTTGGCATTGTGGTGAAGGTATAAGTCTATGTTGATATCATTACGATGTTGTTTCTTTTCCTTTAAAGACTGCCTCTCGCTTCAGTAGAATTCTAGGATCTCGTATTGGAAAATTTCCTGCAGCTTTATCTTCACAGTAATACCAAATATCAAGGATGCTTTTGGGCATTTTTTTTTTCCTCAGAATTTTAGAGGCCACCCTTGTCTGAATTTGTTCCATGTTACCTAGCGTGGGTGGACTTAACGAGGCAGTAACTTATCTTTTAGTGACCAGACAAGAAAGGAGTAGGCAGTCGCCTACTGAAGCCACAGGAACAGCAGCGCTGCCTCAGGCCCCATCAGAACAGGAGATGTGCCTACATCACGGCCGGTCTGGTGCAGTCTGCCGGGGGGGTTTAATAGGCTGCCCTTCTGGTGTCTTCTGTTCCGTGTACAGCTGGTAAATTAGAGTACAATTAAGTACAGCACTTAAAGAGATTTGTAATAGAACTTTACTTTTATGCGATGTGCTGACTTGAGTTAATAGAACTGTACCATCGGTTTTTACTATTGCAGGCTTTGTATGGATGCAGTTTCTGTTGAACTCTGCCATTTTAGCATATACAGTATTTTTCTGTTTTCTGAAAGCTAAACTTTCATACCTAGATTGTGGAAATCCCTGAGGCTGCCTCATTTTACATCTTATGTACATTCAACTTAATATGTGCATCTGTTAAACTGCTTTCTGGACAGGATTAATTGTATTCTAGAATCTTGGTTTTGTTATGGTTTTAGATGCCACACTCAGATGGAGCACCTTCCAATAAAAAGACTTTGAGAACTTCGTTTCTTCCCACTGTTTTACCTTCGTCAGTCACATCTGATATGTCACCATTACGGAATAAACTATTGACATACCGAAGATGCAACGAACAGCAAGAGATGCTTAATCAGTTACTGTGAGTTTCATGTAATTCAAGAAATGTTGAAATTCAAATGAAAGAAGCATTGCACATTTGACATCTGAGAAATAATAATGGTGTTTGTTAATTTTAGAGGTTTTTGATGTCACTATTGCAGTGCTGAACACTTTCCATCTAAAATCATTAATAATAGAAGAACATTTGATAGACTCTCTGATGTATTTTCTTTTACCGCACCCAAAATCTGCTTGAGGGTATGTTTGTTGGGATGAGTAGAAAGTGACCTTCACATTTTGAATGTTGTTTATGATAGACTGAAAAAAATCCTTTCTCTTTATGAAAACCTTTTCAAAGAGAATCAAAGTCTGGATTACTTGCTTGCTTTTGTATGAATGATCCAAATGTGGGTCTGCTTCTAACAGGCTTCTTTGTCACTGTCTTAATGCATTTGCTGCTGAGCTCAGTGATCTGTGTCGCTGCCAGAGTAGCACAGCTGCCAAGATGATTGGTAAATTCACATAAAATTGTCTTTCAAGATTTTCATTTGCAAAGGAGAAAAGACAATAGGAAAAGGCTGCTTTCATGTAATTGTTGTAGGTCTGATAGAAAATTAGGTTCTTTTTATTTTATTATTTTGATAGAAATTTATTGCTGAAATACCTACCTTATTTTCAGGAACTTACCGAAGAATCCCTAGACGTGTTGATTATCTTGGCATAAATATGAGAGGATTATGTGGGCTAAGGTTGTATTGTTTATAGTAGTAGTATGAAATATATAGCAACTTGCATTTTCATGTAAAAGCTTAAAAAGGTAAGGAAATCTAATGGTATTAGGTTAGGTATTAGGATTAAAAAGCACAGAAAAAAATGTTTTGGCCTTCAGAAGAAGAAATGGAAATTAAAGACCTACATACAGTCTTAATTTAACCCATTTTAAATATTGTCACTGATATAAATAATTTTATTTTCGTTGGTGTGGGTTTTTAGTGATTCCATTTACTGTGACTAGATTTGGTGATGGTAACCAGTTACTTAACTGATTCCTATGCAATTGATGTTCCACTTCAGTTGCTAGATTTTGCAAAGTGGCCAATTAGTTGCAAAGTGGCCAAGTATTACAGGTTGTTTTTTCTCAAAAGATACTTGTATGTGTCCCAAATTGTTGGCTTTTGGCTTCATTGGAGCTAGGCAGTGGTATAAAACTAAGTTGTAGGATTGAAGTCTGAGAATAATTTATCACAGAAGAGAATCTGATTTGTGCCAAAGATAAGTGAGGGGGATTGCCTTTTTTTTCCTTTTTTTTTTTTTTTTTTTTTTAAATAATGGTAGCAACAATCAGTTATAGAAAGCAGTTAATCTATATAGAAGTTAAAAGTAGAGGAAGATGTTTCCTTTCTTTTAATAGTTTAAAGGCTGTTATAATACAAATCTAACAAACAAGAAGTCTTTTAATTTTAACTCTTGGAAAGTAAATCCTGACCTTTCAATGATCCCTGCCGTAGCAGAGTGCAGTTTTTAGAATGCAGGTGATCAGTATGCTGAAAATGACAACTATGTTGTAGTGATAACTTACTGTGCAGTAAGATAACTTCCTGTGCATCTGACAAACAGTGAATATTCTGCTGGAACATCGATTAAGTTAGTTTTTTGTACAAAGTGAACTGTCTTCTAAGTAAGGTCCCGTGAAGTAATGATTTGAGTGTATACTTGAAATTGGCAGTCTTAACTTCCACTTGGGAGTTTTTAGCTGAGTTATATTGAGATAAGGCTGAAATACTCTTTGCAAGATATGTACAGAGCGTATCCCAAAAGGATGGACTGAAATGTTTTAATGCATAAGGTCAGCAGGACATGCCAACATTAACCATTTAAAGTTTTCTGATAGTTTAGCAATTCTGATATTTAGCAATTTATAACCACAGGCAGTAAAAAAGAGCTGGTCTTAAAATAAACAGCTTTAGGAGTTTTTTTCTGCACTTTTTTCTTGTTTTTTTTTTTTTAATCTTTTCATAATACAGTTGGACAAGATCTGTTGTAGTTGTTTGAGGAGAATTAAGATATAATCCTAACAGGAGCACTGGGCAATTGGATGCGGTGAATCAAGCCATGTATATATTGTGATTGTAGTCAAGATAAATGTGGGTCTTTATAATATAAAGAGAAGACAGAGTATGCAAAGGCAGCCTTACCTTTTAGTCATCAAAGAGTTGGTAAACGTGAAAAAACAGGTTGCATCAATTAAAATGATAGCATTATTTTTGATATATTATTTGTACTTTTTCTGTACTTCTGACTCCATGTTTTACTTTAGAATTGATCGAGCTTTAAAAGTCTATCACATATCCATGGAAGAAAAATATCACAGAGATCCTGTACCTCCTATCCCAGAACTGCCTTCCACTGTGAGAATATTTCTTTAATATTTTAACTGTTGCCTGTTTTGTTCTTTGTTATTGGGGCATTTATGCCTCTTACTTCATAGTATTTACTTAAAGATACTTATCTCAATCCTTAGTAATTCATAAATATATTTATATGCTCAAGTAGTCCCATTGAAATTGATATCAGTATATCTACAGAATAAAGTCTTTATTTAGGACTAATATTTGTTAAATTTTGTATTTCTGATTTTTTTTTTGTTTATATGTTCTTAATACATTACGATTTTCTGTTCCTTTTTATACAGATGAACAGTGAGCAAAAACAACAAAAAGTGAGTTAAATTCTTTTTTAGAGTAGAAGAGTGAATGGTCTCTATTCAGAAGGGTTGAGTATGTTGTGTGGAATTAATGGTGGTTAAACAGGAAAAGCTTTTTCAGTAGTCTTGTTGGGGGAAAATGGAATAGGAAGCAAAATAGGAATCTTTTCTTGTGGTCCAATAGAAGGAAAGTATTTTTCTATTATGGAAAGTATGTCCACCAGTAATTTAAATTTTGATCTAAACCTTAGTTAAAGATCATTACTTAGAATAATTCTAACAGGCTTCAGGATTTTTTCAGTTGAGGTCATAGTTTGTACTTTAGCCTGCACAAAAAGTAGTCTTTGACATTGTTCACCTGATTTGAAGAACATGTACAAATCCTGGAATTTGTGTATAAATTTTAAAATAAGACTTTATCTCTGAGAGCCACTTTAAACTCAAATTAGCATTGAAATATTTATATTAAGTAGCTTAAGGAAACATCTATTTTTCTTTGCTGATGTTAGGTAAACTCATTCTGAAGACTATAGAGATTCAGATCCCTTTTTGTTTATAACAAAACTATCACTCAAAAGCATAAATACCTATTTCTTTGGCCAAAAAAAAAATCCTATTTGTGCATACTTTTTGCCAGATAAATGTTTGTCCAAAGAACAATAACAGGAACCTTGGACTGGTTTATTGTCAGTCATAAACTTCAGCAGAGAACCAAAGAAAATGCCATACTAAAAAGTACAATATTTTGTATTTAAGCATTGAGGCAGGGAGACCGTTTTACTAACCACAGAGTAGCTTTTAGTGTACTAGTCAGTGAATACAAAAAAGATTATATTATGTTGCCTGCCCTTAAGTATAAGAAATGGTGAATAAAAAGAGACTTCATTGTCAAGCCTAACACAAAAATATTTACATAGCCAATTATTAGACCTCTGACAATATTGTCCTTTCAGACAAACTATCTCTTCATGAAGAAGTGTGTGCAAAGTAATCCGGTGGTTCCCATTCAGCAGCAGTGGCTAATGTCTATGCTCACATTGGTGCCACAGTCGCTTCTGGAAGGCAAAGATAGAGAGCTGTTAGCTGAAAAGCTTTTAGGAGAGATAATAAGGGATTATGAAATGAGCATGAGAAGATGTGTGGGTAAGTACCAGCAACTACACAGTACTAATATTAATATATTAATGTGTATCTATATATATTATAAGCTGTTCCATATTCTCCCACTGAAAATAACTTTTCTAGATTGTTCTTTCAGCCAGGCATGATCTTTGTAATTAACCACTGATGTATCTTTTTCTGCCTCATCAAATGCATATTGGCTATACTGTTTAAGGCAAAACTTGCTGATTTGATTTGGACTAGTAAAAAGTTAACCAGCTGAAGGTATAGTTCAAGCAAAGACAAAGGCAGCTGTAGACTTCATGAGAAAAAGGTTGATTGCTGATGACCTTATTTAATTGTGTCTTTAACCTGTTTAGTTAATTTGATGCAAGAATGTATGGCTGTTTTCTACTAAATAAAGTAGAAACTTTTCATGTACTAGTCATTTTTTTGTTGCCTCTTCAGGAACAGCAGCTTTTTTTTAAGCTCTTCATCCACAAGCACGTCCATAAGTTTTCTGATGCTGCTTTGTATGCATGAGGAAGCTCTCAATAAAAATCTGCAAAGATAATTAGCTGTTTTCAGATATCACTCATACAACTCACTTCAATTTTTAAACTTTTTTAAAAGAGCCATGAACTGGAATTTTGAAAGTGTATTCCGTTGAAATCATGTGTTAGTGTCTCTTTTATTTACACTTTTAGTATCTGAAATTAAGCCAAATTTTGTCAATATTTTGGTGGATGGCTGATCTTTTTAAAAAACGCAAATAAAATACACAATTTAATATGGGACTAACTTCTTTGTAATGTCATCAGTGGGATAATTATCATATCCCATTATAATTATATTCAACAAAACTGTCATAAATACTTTGAATCATAGAATATCTCAAGTTGGAAGGGGCCCGTAAGGATCATGGAGTCCAACTCCCTGCTCCTCACAAGACTACCTAAAACTAAACCATATGACTAAGAGCATCATCTGGACGTTCCTTGAACTCTGACAGGCTTGCTGCCATGACCACTTCCCTGGGGAGCCTGTTCTAGTGACTGACCATCCTCTCAGTGAAGAAATTACTTAAGAAAGTACTTAATTATTTAAACACTAGTCTATCTGAAAACCTTCATGAATAGGGGACAGAACTGGAATTAAGCTGTCCAAATCTGTATATATTTAGTAGAAGCTGTGATTTTTAATTACCTTTGGGAGAATGTGTTTTGAAGACTTGGATGATACGGTTACCTTTCCATCCTACTATGTGCTTGGTTCAACCTGCAGAAAGACTGAGGAATTACGGTGCCTATTGAATATGGCTTAATTTTCTTCTAATGTTCATATATATATTTTTTTCCTAGTGCGAAATGTTCTTACTAAACCAGACATAAAAGGACTTGAAGATGAAGAGGAGGCACCTTTGCCTCTATCACCTCTGTAAGTGGATTAAGTTAGCAAATAACCCACTGGTGAAACACAGGCAGTTGCATGAGTGAAGTTCTTGTTGAGCTGCATGAACAGAGTTATGGCACAATATTAATTCTGGAATCCCTTAATGAGACCTTTTTTTCTGTCTGTAGAGGATCTTAGATTTGAACATCTTATATCTGAATGCTTTACAAAGTTTTAGCACTGACAGTATAGAGTAGCACTAATGACTGCAAATGAGACTTCTGGCTCTGAGTACCCAGACACTAAAGTCCTACTGCAGCCACCTCTGGAATGAAGTGTGTGCGTACAGGGCAGTTTACTGGCAGACAGCAGCATTGTACAGTACTTTAACATGCATCTAATGCCAAGGTTTCATATAACTTTGATGTTACGAGGTGAAACCTTGAGACTAAAGGAAAGGTTATTACGCTCTGTCAAACTAGAAGAGGAATTCAGGTAGACAATATAATTACCTGAACTGCACAATTTGCTGAAGCATCAGAATGTGTGCCATCTAAATATTGATGATAAATACTTCCTGTTAGCAGTTGGTGAAGTTAGAAGTTTACATTGAAAGAGCTTCAGGAAGAGCAGGTGATCTGAAAATACTCTGGAGTATAAAACATGGTTGATCAGACAGAGTAACTTTATGGCTTCCCTTGCATCATATTGGGGATATGTGTATGGCACTTAAATAACTATTCATGTTAGGGAATAAGCTTTTTAATACTACTTTTTATATGTAAGAATGTTTTATTCAAGTATTGCTTGAGCTGTTCTTTTTTTTTTTGCTCATTTGTTTTGGTGGTTGGTTGTTTGTTGTGTTTTTTTTTTCCAGAGGCCTGGACTTTTCCAGACCATGGCATAACAATTTTATCCAAGCAAAAAATCAAATGCTTTCCAACTTGCACATTCTGCACCCCACAATGAAAACTCTACTGGATTTTGGTTATGCAGCATTCTCTACCTTTCTTATATTGGATTTATCAAGTTTCAGGTAAAGTCTGTTTTAGTGAATTATTAACTCATATAGGTTTTTGAAGATGGTAAAAAAGAGTTTGTTCAATTCTATTATTTATCATAGCGGTTTTTTATATAATAAATTTCTCCAATGTGTCATTTAATGTTCTTTGAGTAGTACTTTGTGTTATGACACATTTGACTTTTCTTCTCTCTGTTACATATAAATATCTTATTGGTGCTTCAATTGCTGGTAGTATCAGCCCTTTTGATTTATGTTTTGCCTTTAATTCTGTAAAGGTTTCCTCATTATTTATTTAATCTTAATGCCATGATCCCCATAAAGTCTGGTTGAAGCAGCACTTGAAAAATTGACTTCTAGTAGTATTACTATCTGTAGGGAATTCTACGCTAACCCTAAAGATGAGATTTCTTGCTGGTTTTCATCAGTTGTTCTAAGATTAAAAATAAAATTCTTTTAATTTTCATAATTTTCAATATCTTTTTCCTCATTATTTTTTCTGGTAACTGTTCTTTATTTCCTGGGGTTTGGGGTACTTTTTTCCTCATTTAAATTTACAGAAGTGATGCTTAGGTTCCCACTGTGCTTTCTGCTAAAAAAGACTGGTTTGGTAATACCGTATAGATTACTGTTACTTTACTCCATGGGTTTTTAAATTTTTTTAATAAAGTTGCCTGTAACTTTCTTTTCTAGATTGAAAGGGCCAATTGACTGTGAATCTTTAAAGACTGATGTCTCTCTAAGCTGTTCTAAAGCAGAAGAGAAGATATTGAATACGTGGTATCAAAGAGTTATTGGTCTCTTTACTCAGAAGGAGTCATTGAATGGTGTAAAGTTGGATCAGGTTGACTCTTTTTATAACTGTGTGGCTACGCTTATGTCTAATCAGGTAAAAATCTTTCCTCTCTGATAAACTTAATGTGAAATTTAGGTAATTTTAATGAGTTAGCACATTATACGATATGGGGCCTGTTTAATTAATCATTGTTAGCCATCTGTTGCATTTAATCCAGTAAAGTATTCAAAGTGTTAAATATTTTTAACTTCCATAATTTAAAATAAATACATGGTCTTGTCTATTTCTTCTAGTTTTTTAGATGCAGAAAATTATTCATTATACCAAACAGAATGTAATTAGCTTAAAGAAGGAAATATCTCAGTGTTCTCAGGACCCTTCCTATCACCGATCTTGGTGCTACAATTACATGTCATGTATTAGCAAAATGAACAAAACCTCGTCTCTCTCCCTTGAAAGCAAACATACCTACACAAACAGATGGAAAGTCCAGCTCTGCTAATGTGTATGCAAGTGGCTATAGTTCTGCAAAATTTCCAGTTTTTTTCTGAGGAAAATGATACCACAATGCTTTGCGAGTTAATTTTTTTCCTCCGTGATTATTTATATCAAGATGGAAGTTATATGAAGAGTTTCTCAGTTAATTTTTTTTTGTTTTAGTAATTTCCAAATGTTTTATTTCCTAATAATAATAAAACAACATTCAAATAAAATCACTGATTTCAGACTGAGACAATTGTTTTTTGAAGTTCTTAGTTTACTGAAAATTAAAAATCCTTTAACTTCCAATTAACTTAAAGCATCTGTTGTTTACATTGTTCTATTTAAGAATATAATAATCAGTAGGAGTATATATGCTCAGCAGTTTGAGGAGGCAGTCATTTTCACGATTAAACCTTTATTTACTTTGTAGAAAAATAATGGAACAATAGTCTAATCAAATCATTTTCCTATTAAAAAAAAAAAGAAGTCAGAGGAAAATGCATTCCAGATATTTAATTTATACATAAAACATGTATTAGTAATATACTTACTTTTGTAGCAAAAATAAATGCATGGGCTTTACTGAAATGTTTGTTTACTTGTTCATTAGTTTACATCCTTTAAGGATTGGGACTAATGCCCGCTGAAGTCATTAGAAAAATTCACACTACTTCAGTTATCCATGAATCAGGCCAAAAGTACTAAAATGCATGGAAATCCTGGCTTACTGAATGAAGGGAAAGTGGGATAGGGCTTTCTGTTCTTTCAACTAATAGGTGATATATGTTATTACCTAGCTGAAAGATTTATTGAGAAGAACGGTTGAAGCTTTTGTGAAACTTTTTGATCCTGAAGACAGAAATGGTCTACCTTTATTTAAGATGGAATTGACTCTCGATGAAAAGAAAATGGAGTTTTATCCAAGCTTCCAAGACCTAGAAGAAGCAATTCTGTTTACAGTAAATCGTATAGGACAGACTCTTCAGGTGTGCTTTTATCTTTATTTTTAAATGTGTAACTGCTAAGTTGCTCTGTACATGAAAATATTAGTAATTTAGGACTCTGACTACTGTGGTAATGGGAAGCAGAATGCAACTTGAGGTATTTATTTTCCATGAGCGTTCTGCAGGTCACATCATGAATCTTCTGCCCAGCAGAACTCCAGGTTCTGAAACTCATTTTGTTACTCCTTTTTCATAAAAAATTGGTACACCTGCTACTGATTGTTTTAGTCTGCTGTTTTAATCTGCAAATCTGTGTGTATGTCTACAAATTAATTGTCTGCTTGTTCATTACATAGAAGTCAGGCTGAAAACTTACCCAGGAAAGAAAACTAGATAGAAGATAACCTTTTTGTTTTCTTCTTTGGTATGTTTAGAAAACCTGAGAGTGTTTAAGTATAAGTAACCATATATACTAATTTATTTAGGTATTTATTTTTAACATTGAAAATCAAGTCGTTTTGCAGTGTACACTTTCTGTGAACTAACATCTTGCAGGGAAATACAATTAGCACCTTAGTTATATGTATGATGATTTACAATAAATTTGCATTAATAATTAAGATCCCCAGAGAAAGACAAGGCAAATTAGACTTGATATTCCTTTTCTTTCTAAGAAAAAGAAAAGCCTCAAATCCCTAACAACTAATATATACAATGTCTAAAGATTTATGTCTTGGGAACCAATCTGTGACTCCAGGTAAGACAGCCTTTCTAGGGGCTTTAGATGTATGCCGGTGGACTTAGTATTGGCCTTTAATCATACATGATGGTACTTTCATAGAAGTGTTTTGGGTTTAGTTTTGTGTCTTTGCACATAGGATAGAATTTAATTTTATGTAAGATTGGATAATTTTTTTTTGTCCGTTTTGCATGTTTCCTGTTAAA
Organism: Pygoscelis adeliae; assembly: GCF_000699105.1. Taxonomy (NCBI): domain Eukaryota; kingdom Metazoa; phylum Chordata; class Aves; order Sphenisciformes; family Spheniscidae; genus Pygoscelis; species Pygoscelis adeliae. Next base: position 544,398 of record NW_008824598.1, read on the forward strand.
CTTTCTGAATCAAGAAGAGTTGTTCTAGGTGTGTATGAAGCACCTAGTCTTGGTCATGATTAGGGTCTCATACTTTTCTGATACAGTGTCTTCTGCAGATTGCAACTTACTTTTAAAATACATGTATTCCTGCATTGCTTTTTAAAATTTAAATAATCAGAACTTGCACTTCCGTTAGAACATCCAGACAGTACGTTCTTGGCTGATGGGAGGCACTACAACTCTGGACACTGAGCTTCCTAATCATGTCATAGTATGGGCCACATCTACACTGAAAAAATCTATCAGAGACAACTTAGAAGGTCCAAAGGAATATTTTGAAAACTATGGTGAGTGGTAGAAGAGTGTTTAAATAACTGTTACTTCTTTGAAATAAGTAACTTACTGTACAGTGTATGTGTTATAATAATATTAATATAATATTATTGAATTGTAGTTGAAAGGTATGGCTGGCTTGTAGATGGAACTGCACAGGCACGGATAGAAAGATTTGAAGCAGAAGAACACAGTTTTGATGAATATACTGCTGTAAGTTTTAATTCTACATTTTATATATAATTTTTACTATACGTACAGCAATAATAAAAAGGGAACAGAGGATAACGGGTGCTTAGCCTTTAGCTAAAAATTATGTTGACTACTACAAATCTACAACATAAGTGGTTTTTTTTCCCTAAAAGTCTGTGGTAAATAGAAGAAATTATTATTTATTTTCTTCAAAGTGTAATACTTATTCATGTAGCCAAGTATTCAAATAACAGCTCTGAAGCGTAAAATCTAATGTTTTTCTGAAGTTTATAGATGAATTCTTCACCCTCAAGAAGGAAATCTTGAGTTTACCAGAGGTGGCTCATTTCCCTATGATCTGTTTGAATTGTGAGGATTTCAAGCAAGGTTTGGCTAGTAATGCAAACACCTTTGCAAAAATGCTAATGGACAGAATAGTTGGGAATCACAGAGAGGAAAATGAAAAGTAAGTAGAATTTTCTGCTTGTGAATGCCATATGTGATAAATGCATAGTAGAAACATGTAGAAGAAATGCAAATATACCATACTGCTGTTCAGTGAAGACTCTTGGCTAACTAATGATCTCATGCAAGTTGCACCAGCTGATGTATTTTTTCCTCTGCTTTAGACTCAAAAACTAGTAGGGGACCTTACTAATAGACTTAGATAATGGAGGAGCTAAAAGATCAAAGGGCTTCATTACTGTTCTGGTTTTTGAGTGTGAAATACAGTACTACTGCACTGTCAAAGGAAAGACTAGCTAGATTCTCTTCTTACATGACAGATACCTCCTAGGTTTTTATAGATAATGACAGATAATAACACTGATCAATTCTAAAGGTTAATTTGCAGGTATGGATTAAATCATGAGTGAGGTCATATTAAATTGTTTGGTTAAAATGAACAATTATAGTCTAGTTTTATAGTGATTCCGCATTACCAAAATGGCAAAATATTTACTAGGAAAGTGTTTGTATGTATGCTAATGATACTGTACTTAACCAAAGCAATTGAAGCATTTATTGCAAAAGAATACCCCAAAATCCAAACAACTCAATTATTCCATGTTAATAAACAGTATTTTTCTAGACTGATTTAGTCATATTGCCTATTTAGTTTCATAAAGTAATGGAGTTTGTGCAGGGGTAATACTTAAAGAAGTAATTTGAACTTCTAATTCCATTAAAGCTGAGCTTGAAGCCAGTCAAACTAAAATCTTAAAATGTTGATATTTTATCTTAAATAAATTAATAGGATATGCAGGGAATTTGAAGCCATTAAGGAACGTGCGTTAAAAGTTCCTGAGACAACAGAGGAAATGGTGGAAACAATAGCTTACATAAAGAAGGTCAAAACCAAAGGTATTCAGGACCTGTTATTGAGGATCAAGGTAAATGACTATCCTTTAATTCTTAATCTTTTACCAAACGTGCTGGCCTATACAAATACAGAATTCATTCTGGAGTGCAGAGACTTCTGTCTGATCATGCTGCATGTATGAATAAACTATACCCTCAGTGTTACTTCAGAGAGAAGTGGGAAGTCCAGCTCATTCTTTGCCATATGCCGTTCTTTCTTATTCCTCATTCCCATGTGTTCTGCGTGTCAGTGAGGAAATGCAGCTTTTAATAAATCATAGCAGATTGTAAGACACTCAGTTTATTGTTTGTACCTAAAGACTTACTTGAGGGCTGCTTAAAAAGCTATTTCTGAAAATGTAATACACAAGTGTAAAGAGAATTTTATGTGTAAAAACAGTTATGACTTTGAACACATAAGAAGCAATTTACTATTTGAGCAGAATGTAGATGATGTTGCATTAGCGTTACTTTGCGTGTGCTCAGAGAACAAAATGGAAAAATTGTGTACGGTGTGGGTCAGCCAGAAACATTACTGGATAAGAAGCTCTTTGCTATATGTTATGATGATATGTGTCAGATTTTCTGTTATGGTAATAGGTCTGTAAATATAACACACATTTATTCTGCAGAATTTATATTTTTAATATTTTTTAATAATATTAGGATTTTTGCATGTAGATTTACAGGCCACAGGAGGCATATTTAGAGAAATAAGCTCATGATTGGGGCAGGGATTTGAATAACTTTTTATATGTATTTTGAATATTAATATTCAATTGGCTGAAGTAACTCTGAATTCTGAAAAGTCTGTGAAATGTAGATCGCTATTTCATCTTCGCAGATAATATTGTCCTACCCTATATTTTAAACAGACCTATGATAACTAAAGTTTTGTGAAATCTCTTTTTACAGGAGTGCTGTCGGCAAATGAATTATCTCTTAGATGTTTTTTTATTTGCTCCTGAAGACGTTGTACTGAATGCAACAGTTCTATTATGGCCAAAGAAGATTAACCCTATTTTTGATGAGCATGATGATGTAAGAGCATTTTTCTTAGTTTATGGTGTATTTTGGCTTCTTAGACTTTTCACTTTACTAGAGCTAAATGTATTTACACATACAACGTAAGCCATACTAATTTAGACGTGCATAAATAACAGATTTCCCGATTTTTATATCAACAGAGGGCTTTTTATGGAATAATTTAAAAATTGTCACTGTAACTTAAAACCTTCAGCAAGTCTTATGATCTTAATTTGTTTGTGGTCAGTACTCGGTAATTCATAGGAAGGTGAAAATTCACTACACTGCAGTTGACTAGTACTGAAAATGTAACTGCCCGGCCCTTAGTAAGAGTTAGTGCTCTGGACAGGAGGTAATTTAGTTAAAATGATATTTTGTTCTGTCAATAAAAGAACAGTGGGAATTGTGGTTTTTAGGTAGCAATCGTTAATAGAAAATATGCAACATCTAATTTTCTCTGTGTGACTGTAGATTACTTATTTTCTTCCACTTGTCTGTATTCATCTTGCTAGCATTCTTTCTCTCTGGTTATGATACAGTAAGTCAAGCTTTTTGGTGTTCTCTTGCCTCTCTATAGTAATTTAGCATAGATTTAATAATTTCTTCTAAAAATGTTTAAGAATTAACAATTAAAAGATACTGATATTTTTATTTTAAAAAATGTTAAATATCACAATCGAGGGTTTATCTTTCACCAAGTCTTATTTAGATACTAAGGAGTATGTCCAAGGGTAGTAAATATGCCTCTGTCTTAAAACATACGCAGCTTGGGAGACTGCTATGTCTGTAAAATATTTTCTTTGCATTTTATCATTCTTTTAATCCCCAAAAATAAATGAGTGAAATTAATTTTCTACTTGTACACACAGAGTCCGTGATCCTTGTTCAAATTCTTTTTAATGAAAATGGTAGTACAGAATGTATCTGACTTAATGAGAGTCCCTCAGGAGTATATCTCTGTGTACTTGCATTTGCAACCTGCATTGCGCTAGAGCTTGAGGACAAGCATAGTTTTACATCAAGTTTTTATGAGTCTCCATATTTGCATTTTATACTCTTAGATACAAGCCCATTCTTATTCTAATGCAGTAGGAAAAGACTGGTTCCTCCTTTGCAGAAGTTCTGTTTGTCTGCTTCACAATTTTTCTGTGTCAGTAGGTGTCCTTGTCTTAGGAGATCTCCTCTGCCTCGGTTGATTTCTTGTTTGGTACCTTAAAAATAACCCCTCTGTGTGGAGACCCTGTGCTTTAGAGTGGTCTTATGTTCTAGAATTTCTGCCTTTTATAGCAGTAGATACACGTGGGATAGCATTGGCTTTCAACAACTGGAGATGTCCTCTTTCGGCAATAAAACACTGAATCCCAAAGATGAGAATCTCTCTATTTTTTTCTGTGATACTTTCCTATCTTTTGTCTGATTGCTGAAGGAGGCCTTTAAGGCGATCGTAACTGCTATGGTATTGAGATACGGGTTCCATGTTAACATATAGAGGTTGCACACACTTAAATGGGACACATAGAAAGCAGCTCCTGAAGAAATTTCAATTATTATAAGGATAATAACTTATCTGTATTGTTTATTTTCTGTCTGTGCTAAATGTTTAATTTAGATGGTACTGTGTATGTTAATCATTGAAAGGACTTACAACCACTTTTGCATTGCTTTTTTATCATAAAAAAAAATGAATTGTTTTGTAGCTGATTGAACAGTCTAAACGTAAAGGAGAGCAAGAACTAATACATAAATATGAGAAACTGATGGTGGAATTAGACAAGCTGACGCGTTCTGTGGCAGAGTTCGAAGAATACTCAGAACTGGATTGCATGCAACAGGTCTGATTAACATTTAGCATGAAATGGGTGGAAATGTTTTGTATGTTTAATACACAGGGGTCATGGAAGAAGCTTAGAATTAAAAGTAATCAGTTAATTTAACAAATGTGAACTAAAATGTTTATTGTCTTCTTGCCACAATGAACAAATTCATAAAATGACCCCTGCCCCCCCCTTTTTGTATTACATTGGCAATAACATTTGACTTAAAGGAAAGTTTACTATAAAGTTGTGCTTAAATTAGCTGAAAAGTAATCCCAGCAAGGACTGAGATATTACAGATGTATAAAGTGAATTATTTGTTTACTCTGGTTTATATAAAGCATGGAATTCTGGCCCCAGTGACATTATTTGCAAATAACTTCAGTGGGATCAGAATTTCCTTCCCTGTTTTTGATGTATTAAGGAACTGAAGGAAAAAATAGCGAGTTAGAAAGAGTGATTGGTAGCAATTTGATTTTTTTTTTTTAATTTTTTTTCTATGAACCTTAAAACTTCATTTTTCTGCTAATGAAGAGCAGACCACTCTCTCCAAAACTTTGCGAATTTCCAGAAGTATTTTATAATTGCCAGAGCATGTCTTGTGCTTTAATTGAAGGTTATCACAATTGTGCTTGGTAATTTTGTTTTTCAAAAACAAAACACTTCAAAGCACAAAACAGAAATCCTAAGCTAATAAATCCCAGTTGCCCTTATGGTATGTCAGGTACATAAAAATGTGTATGCCTGCCTCCTGGAACAGTGAATTTTAAAGCTCAAATATTTTGAAAATAGTTTTATACTCTTAAGTTCAGTGATGATAAAACCAATTTTATTTTTCTTAGTGTTAATCTGGGTTCTTCACAGTTTATCTACTCAAGGGTAAGAAGATGAGTTTTTAACTCATGTTTTCTAAAATTTTAATAAATAAGAAGGCTTAGTATATTTTGATATCTTGTTTTGATAGCTGTTCAAAGCATAACTTAGTTCTCTCTCAAGACATACAATTATTTGATTTCAGTATGTGACTGACCTGAGGGCGTTACAGAAACGCATACAGGACGCTGATGAAACAGTAGCTCTTATTAATAAAGAGGAGACTCTGCTTGAATGGAAACAGAGTGACTTCCCACTCCTCAACAACTTAAAAGTTGAGATTGAACCATATCAGAAACTCTTTCATCTTATACTGAAATGGCAACGAACAGAAAAAAGGTAATTCAGCTCATGAAGCTAAACGAGGGAGAGCAGGGGAAAAAAAAAACGGTCATGCTGTGTTTGTTCATGTCAGATGTAGAATATGGATTTGTTTTCTTACAAACATTTATTTGTTATTAGCAATCCAAATATAATAGTAATATGACTTACATATCAGGGTTGTTATTTTTAATTCAGCTAGAAAAAAATGTCAGTTTATTTTCTTTTTTTTAACGTAATGCAAAGGAGTATATTGCATACTGGGGTCTGACTGTATTGGTCACGCTGGTGAAGCCTATGATAAGACAAACTCTGTGAAAGAAATGTATTAGGAAGAAAGAATTTGGTTAGTTATGAGCCATTTTGTATACCAGAAAAGGAAGCAGTTGAATTAGAAGGCTCACAATCTGTAGGTAATGAAAACTATTTTTAACTTAACAGATGTCCAAAATGCCATGTAGATGTGCTCAAATGATTACATTGCTATCTGGTTGGCTAGATCCTATCACAAAAACTGTAGTATGTCTGAGTCTAAATTAAATGAGATTGTTTACCAGTTCCTGCACTCTTTGGAAGTTATAATGCGAAATGGCTAGAAAGTACGGATTTTTTTTTAAAATACAAAGGCTTAGTATATTTTCATGTCATATGTTGATCTCTATCCAGAGCTTAACTTAAATATTTCTCAGTCCATGTAGTTACTTGGTTTCAGTATGTGACTGACTTGAGAGAATTACACAAATACACAGAAGAATGTGATCAAGCCACCTTCAGTTGTGCATTAGAATTTTGCATAGAATGACAATAATTGGAAACAAGAGCTTTGCTCTAGTTTAAATAACTATTAATCTACATCTCATTTGTGTTGCAAAACAAAGTGTTAATTATTTGTGGACTCTTTGTTTGTTATTCTGTTTTCTAACTTTGTGTTTTTTCTCAGATGGATGGATGGTACCTTTTTGGAACTAAATGGGGAAAGCATGGAGGCTGAGATTGATGAGTTTTTTAGAGAGATATACAAAGCGTCAAGACTGTTCCAACAAAAGCAGAAGAAAATTCAACAGGAGTGGAAAAAGACATCACGATGCAGAACTGTAGAAGAGAAGACAGAAGAAGAAACAAAGGCAAATCCAACTCTTACAATGTGCTCTTTAGTTCTGGAGCAGATTAAAGACTTTAAGGTAAGAAAAGGTGAAGGATATTAATATTTGATGCTGAGGGACAAATGCTAAATTCAGCACTCAGTATAGGTAGATGATGCAGTGTCAGAAGCTCCTGTTATTAGAGAGAGAGAGTGCGTGTGCTCTGAATCACCATTTCCAGATTGTACTGTCCCATTGATTTTAATAAAATTGAATTTTTGATATTTGTGGTTTTAGGAATGTGAATTGTTAAAGAGTGGACACATACAGGAGAAAACTAATTTTTGGATGCAGAGAAGCATTTAAGGATGTAGTTGGGAATTTTGAAATGGGACTATATGTTATGTTAATGGAAGCCCAATTTAACATAACAGCTGAAAAATTGTTCCTTTTCTCTTTTCTGCTAAGGCTGTGCTTATTAGTTTTATATTTCTTCTTCAGTGATTTACTGCAATTATTTAGAAATGGAATGGATAACTGAATGGATCAATCTGTACTTTTCAGAAAAGATTTTCATGTCATCAGCTACTGCAGCAGAATTTTAAATGCACATCAAAGATGATTAAAAAGTTAAGAAATAATGCACATCACAATTTTTACCTTACAAATGTTTTTCCTCAATTAGGAGAATATTCCCACTGTGACCATCTTTTGTAACCCTGGCATGAGAACTCGTCACTGGCAGCAGATGTCAAATATAGTAGGGTATGATTTAACACCAGACTCTGGAACTACCCTGAGAAAAGTTTTGAAGCAGAATCTAGTCCCTTATATGGAAGAGTTTGAAGCTATAAGTGTGGGTGCAAGCAAGGTAAGCATACCGATTTGATAGTGATAAATACAACATCAGGTCTCTTAGTGATGGCTTTTATGGCTTACTAGAATTTTTTGTCTTTGCCCTTATGCAACAAAAGAGATTTGGTGAGACTTTGGCCCATTAGATGATAACAGTGAGGGTGTAAACATTTGTATCTCATGTTACATCATTAGTATTTCCCAAGTGTACTCCTTTCTGTGCAATAGAAAATGATATACTAAGAAAAATAATAAGTTAATTTATGCTGTTAGAGCAAAAGAGCTTATTCAGCTAGAAAAGCTTATATATTGAATTAGTGAGTTGGAAAAAAATAATGCAGTGACTCAAGTAAACTATTTTCTTTTCAAACTGTAGGAATTTTCCTTAGAGAAAGCAATGCATGCCATGATGGAAACCTGGGATTCAATTTCCTTCAATACAAGTGTGTATCATGAGACTGGTATTCATATTCTGTCTGCGGTGGATGGGATTCAAGCTGTTCTCGATGATCAGATTATGAAAACTCAGACAATGAGAGGATCACCTTTCATTAAACCATTTGACAAAGAAATCAGGGTACAATAAGTACTTTTTTTTTTACCGTTTTTATTTGCAGGATAACTATAATGTAAGAGTATGCCAATTGTATTACAACTTTATTGTTTGACTTGTTAATGAAATGCTTTCATTGATTTTTCAGCAAGATTCTTTTGAGTTCATATAAGTCCTACTTACATTATTTCTGTGTTGGAATTCCCTCTTCCGTTCAGGTTCAACTGCAACCAAAAGAACATGATTATTTTTCTGAGTATTTTGCAAAATCACTATTTCTATTAGTGTCTTTAACCCTGCTGCTTAATAACTGGAAATTATACTTTTATTATTGTTAATAAGAACATTTAGTGAATTAATCCTTGAGTTTTAGACTCAAATTTTGAACTATAGTGTTTTCATCTGGGCAAGGAAACTTCTTGAGGGCTGGGAGAAGGTTTTTTAATCAGGCCTCAGAACAATGATGGGATTGCTTTACACCTGCTTTTGTATTTTCAGGGCTAGAGAAGTCTTTCTGGTGCTGACACCATGACTATTGACAGGAGAGAAGCTGGTGAAATTGCTTTGCAGTTACCCTCCCTAGTTCTTTTTTGGTTTATGTAGGAAATCTTCAGGTTCAAGCAGGCTCAGTGAACATAGGTAGTATTTAGTCTTTACAGGCAGTCTCTCCACCCTCTTCCAGAGGTATCTGCTATTGTTCACTTTAGGGACAGGATACTGGTCTGGCTGGATCTCTCCTGTGATCTAGGGTGGCCTTTCTGGTATTCTTGTGCCCCTGCTGTAATTCAGCTGCAATCCAAGAGCTCCTTGCTGTGGGGAGATGAAACAGAATTTGCCTCCTGGGTACTACTTAACCATTAAGTTGTTAAAAGATCATCACTAAAGTGATAACTGCATTTTAGAAAATTCATTTCCAGGTAAGTTAAACTTTCTGAACTCCTTTGGCCATCTGTATACATGGAAGAACCTAAATACTCCTAAAATATTTTTCTTTCGTTTACTGCTAGACATTTTTAATTTCTCCTTGGGAACTAGAGTACCACAGTGTCTACCTTTCCTATATTTAGTCTCTCTAACATTATTTGTTTGGAGATATTAAGGTAACATTCTTTAAATATTTATTAAGGAATGGGAAAATCACTTAATTCAAATTCAGGAGATTATTGATGAATGGCTGAAAGTGCAAGCACAGTGGCTTTATTTGGAACCCATTTTTTCTTCTGAGGATATTATGCAACAGATGCCGGAAGAGGGGCGTCTCTTTCAGACTGTGGATAGATACTGGAGGGATATTATGAAGTATTGTGCCAAAGACCCAAAGGTAAGGGAAATATACAGCACTAAAAGGAAACAGTAGCTTCTCTTGGGTTTTTTTGTCAGTGCTTTTGTTTTCAGAATATACACAATGAACTACTACATCAGTTGCCTAGGCTTTCTGGGAACAAAGCCATGTTGTACATTATTTGAACAACTTCTACTGTTTGAAGTATCTTATTAATAACTTACAGTTTGCATGTGTTTGTTATTACAGGTCCTTGTTGCTACTTCCTTGATAGGGTTATTGGAGAAGCTTCAGAACTGTAATGAGCTTCTTGACAAAATCATGAAAGGGCTTAATGCTTACCTTGAGAAAAAACGTCTCTTCTTTCCCCGGTATGATGAGTTTTGGCTATTGAAAAAACAAAGATTCTGAATGTTTATTTTGTTGTGAATAAGGTCAGCCTTTAAAGCAGCTTTATAATACAGCTGGCTTTTTTCTCTTTTTCTTTTTTAGCTTCTTTTTTTTGTCTAATGATGAAATGTTGGAGATCCTGTCGGAGACTAAGGATCCTCGCAGAGTTCAGCCTCACTTGAAGAAGTGTTTTGAAGGCATTGCTAAGCTACATTTCCTTCCCAATTTGGATATTAAAGCGATGTATAGTTCTGAAGGCGAGTGTGTAGAACTGATTTCAACCATTTCTACTTCTGAAGCTCGAGGTGCAGTGGAGAAGTGGTTAATTCAAGTAGAAGATATTATGCTGAAGAGTATACGTGATGTTATTGCTAGATCAAGAATGGTATGGGTTTTGTAATAATTTAATAACTGTGGCACAAATAGAGCTTTCTTTATTTTAAGGCTGTCTCTTGGCTTCCTAAAATTCTTCCTGAACACAAGAGTTGATGAAGTTATGGGACCAGGACCAAGTTACCATTACCTGTATTTATAGGCCGGTGAGATAAATAAGAGTTTAGTTTGAGTAAGAATCAAGTCGTTTTCCTGTAACACTGGATATAAATTCTTTTAAAAGCTTGGCAGCAATACTGTGTTTATAGGATATATCACCTGATGTAAATAAGTTATTCAGGTTCTTTTTATTTAATTACAAGTTAGAAATACAACACTTGTAATATCTTTGCTCCCTCCTAAAAGAAAATCATTAGCCAGAAAATGTTTCTTTGTATGAAGTCAGCAAGTTGTGAATATTTACATAATATGAAAAGATAATTGCAAGAATCTTTAGAATTATTTGATTAAAAGTTGCAAATCTAAGGGGGGAAAGAGCATTTAAAAGTTCTTTGGACTTTGAAAATAAAATAGTATTTTTTAGCAAAGAATATTAATAGGATCACATTATATGCTTCTGTATTACATTATGATATATTGCACTGACACTGTATTTGTATACTGTATTTAACTCTTTCAGGCATATCTAGAGGCTGAGAGAAAAAGATGGGTTCTGGAGTGGCCTGGACAAGTAGTATTGTGTGTGTCTCAAATGTTCTGGACAAGTGAGGTACATGAAGTACTTTGCAGTGGACCAGAGGTACTTCGTAATGCATAATCTTTTTTTAAAAATCTTTTATTTCAATTCAGCTAATATGTTTAGCTTAACCAAATAATTTTCTACAATCAAAATAAAATTTGAAAGGATCAGCATATGAGTTTGATATACATGAATTTATGTACGGTGACTTACACCTTTGATTCAGGTACTTGAATGTTCTTGTTTAGAGCAAGCATAGATTAAAATGTAGCTTTGCAATGTAAATGCATGACTGAATGAGAGAGGTTGATACAAAAACATGACAATGTAAAAGAATGGCTTAATAAGCAATCTCCTTTAAGATATTTAGTCAACATGAAGAAGTCTGGAACACTTGAAACTCTCATAATCAGTTTAATAATTACCTTTTTTCTCCTAGGGTTTAAAGAATTATTATGATACACTTCAGCTTCAACTTAATGATATTGTAGAGCTGGTAAGAGGAAAACTGTCAAAGCAAACGAGGACTACGCTGGGTGCCTTGGTTACTATTGATGTTCATGCTAGAGACGTCCTCATGGAAATGATTGGAAGTGGTAATTATCTTCTACAACATTTTTCTTCACGTGTCTTAACACATTAATTAAAAATAGTTAACCAATCTGATTTTGCTGCCTAAAACACAACAGTATTAAGATAGGTATGTGAGTATTTGGATGTGAGCATCAACATTAATAATTTCAAAGCTGTTTTAAATTTAAACCTAATAGAAAATCCAGTTATCTAAAATGTCTTTTATGATGGCTTTCAATTCTGTGTTTATCAGGCGTGCAGAGTGAAACAGACTTTCAGTGGCTTGCACAACTACGATATTATTGGGAATTTGAGAATGTTCGTGTCTGCATCATTAATTGCAATGTAAAATATGCCTATGAATACCTTGGAAACTCACCACGCCTTGTCATCACTCCTCTTACAGACAGGTGTTACCGCACCTTGGTATGATCTTCCACCAGTGCTACTAAATACTGTATTTACTGTAGTATAGTATTTCTTACACTGTTCATTACAGCCATACTTTTAGGGCTTGCAGTTGCTGTCAGACTCTGGTATTTCTGTTAAATGTGGTTTTCAAAGATTGTAATTTCTATAGAATATTGAACGTGAAACTGATTTATAACAACAAATCTGGACAGCCCACCAGCATGACTGAAACATTAGTGGATTGTTCTGTTGTGGATGTGTTTTTTAAAATACGAAGAGAAAAAATGCCCAATATTTTTATTGCTGTCTAGATTACGAGAACACAAAATCCTTTTCTGATGTTCTGTGGTTGCTAAATAAAATGGAGAAGGATCCGTTTGTGATCATATTGTTCCTAAGACTAGTACAACAGTTTGGCAACTTCTTAGTATCCCTGCTCTTGTTAGAGGTGTTTAGTATTGTACTGGTCTATCCTCAACTAACCTGGCAACTGAAAATTTACCAAAGTCATCTCAGATAATGGCTTTTCTGACTATCACTTACTGCAGTTTATTTCGCTGGAGTATGGTTTCAAGTTTTACTAGGCACCCATCCTCCTCCTGTTGTAAGATGGTAACTTTCATGCTGCGGAGACCTAATCACAAACTCTGTAGGGTTTAAGAAAAGATCTGAAAAGACCTGACTGATGCATCTGAAGATATTTTTTTGCTCTCTTTGTAGCTTTAATTTTTATGGTATGGTTCTAGCTGATGCTTGGTACCTGTTTGTCAAAACACGAAGGTACATTTGTGTGAGAGGACAATGCAGCTGGTAGCCTGTTTCCTTTTTAAGCTCACAGACCTTGAATCTTGGAGCAAAGCAGTTGGAATCCTGGTACCCTGGCAAATGGAAGTCTCGTCCTTTGCCCACAGAGGTCTTAATACATTATTCCCAGTGCTTGTCAATATACATGTGGCCCTGTAACTGTGGATTGGAAGCCAAATACATCTGAGTTTTTGTTTAGAGTCTGCAACTTTATTTTTTTTCCTGTCAGATTTTCCTCCTACTTCAATGGAATATAGGAGAGAGTATGAAATGGTCAATGGAATATATGTGCAATAAAGGGGGACAGTGAGGGAAACAAAAAGGAAAGAGGGAAAAAGTATATTAAAGGAGAAACAGAGGTAGAAAAGAGTAGCAACCAAGTAATTGCATCAAATTTAATTTGAAAGATGTATCTAAGCAAGAACTGAAAGATCAGGTCCAATAAAGTTTGAGTAACTAATCATGGTCATGATGACAATAAAACTAAACTCTCTGTTAAGGTCAAAATTCAATTCTGTTGTATATAGTTCCAAGCTGTAAGTATATTTCAGATTATTTTTTAATTAGTATAGCCATATTTTTTTTTTTGTTAGTTTCATACAGTCATTGTATGTATGCACTGCAATTTAATTTAACATTTTTATTCAGAATATTTTCATATGAATGAAGTACTAATAATTTCCATAAACTATTTCTGTTTCTTAGATTGGAGCCTTTTATTTAAACCTTGGTGGTGCCCCAGAGGGTCCAGCAGGGACAGGTAAAACAGAGACCACCAAAGACTTGGCTAAAGCTCTTGCTGTTCAGTGTGTTGTCTTCAACTGCTCTGATGGCCTCGATTACCTGGCAATGGGAAAGGTAAACAGAAAATAAATGTTAGGCTTTGTATTTTATTTTTAGGATGAAAATTGTAGGGTGCCTACTTTAGAGACACTTCAATAAATGTAATCTGTGGTCTGCTACCCTTGGACACTATATACTGGTCTCTACATATGCTTAATTTCCTGTGGCTTGTGAAATCCTATTAAGTCACTCATTAAAACATGTAAAGAAACAAGAGTTCACAGGATCAGGATCTTATGATTTAGCTTTCTTTAGAACCAAGAAAAGACTTTGTTCTTCAGTACATCACTGGTCTTTGCTCTGCACCGGCCTGTTTAGGCTTAGACATTATTAGCATAATTGTATCTTTCATGTAATTAAACTTCCAATGTGATACTCTTTGGTTTCTTTTGAATCTTATTCTGTTAGTGATGTTATTGCTATCTTTCTTCATTTGCAGTTTTTCAAGGGATTGGCTTCATCAGGTGCATGGGCATGTTTTGATGAATTCAATCGCATTGAATTGGAAGTACTGTCTGTTGTGGCACAGCAGATCCTTTGCATCCAGAGAGCCATACAGATAAAGCTAGAAACATTTATTTTTGAAGGAACTGAACTGAAGCTTAACCCCAACTGTTTTGTAGCTGTTACTATGAATCCAGGTTATGCAGGACGTTCTGAACTTCCAGATAATCTGAAGGTAAAGTAATAAAATACATGTTTCTACTTAAGAATGATTTTTTTTTTAAAAATTTGAGGGATATGTGTATTGCTGGTATTAATTCAGACTGTACCACCTGAAGTATAAACATACACTTGTTATGCAATTTACGAATAGTAAGCCTTTTTTTTTCTTTTCTAATTTTTTTTCCCTCCTAAGTACTTTGTTCTTTGTGAAGGAATTTGAAATATTTTTTATTTTCTTGTGTCTATTAGTGTTTTTCATGATTATTTTTTGAGGCCAAAGGCTGTAGCAAGTAAACTGGCAAGTGTCAGGCTGTTGGTAGATTATAAGATTTGGATGCTAACTTCAAGATGGAGGGGTATGTTGGAAAAAATGCTTTAAGAAAGTATTTTTACATTGCATTTATTGTAGTCTGTCCTGGTTTCAGCAGGGATAGAGTTAATTTCCTTCCTAGTAGCTGGTACAGTGCTGTGTTTTGAATTTAGGGTGAGAACAATGTTGATAACACATCGATGTTTTTAGTTGTTGCTAGGTAGTGTTTATACTAGTCAAGGACTTTCCAACTTCCCATGCTCTACCGACTGAGAAGGCTGGAGGGACACAAGAAGCTGGGAGGGGGCACAGCCGGGACAGCTGACCCAAACTGGCCAATGGGATATTCCATACCATGTGATGTTATGCTCAGTATAAAAAGCGGGGGGAAGAAGAAGGAAGGGGGGGACGTTTGGAGTGGTGGCATTTGTCTTCCCAAGTAACCGTTACGTGTGATGGAGCCCTGCTTTCCTGGAGATGGCTGAACACCTGCCTGCCCATGGGAAGTGGTGAATGAATTCCTTTGTTTTGCTTTGCTTGTGTGCGCGACTTTTGCTCTACCTATTAAACTGTTTTTATCTCAACCCACGAGTTTTCTCACTTTTACCCTTCCAATTCTCTCCCCCATCCCATGGGGGGGTGTGTGGGGGTGTGGTGGTGAGCGAGCGGCTGCGTGGTGCTCAGTTGCCAGCTGGGGTTAAACCACAACATAGTCTTATTTAAAAGAAGTGTTAGCAAACAACACTTAATACATGTAATGAATTTGCTTAGATTACCTGATTAAATAAAATCTTTTGAGATGATAGTTTTGACTAGATTAGCTGTTTCATTGAGGAGGCTTGGCTTTAGCATAATCTGGAGCCTTTTGGAACAGCATCTGTTCCTTAAGACTCAATGTGGCACAGAGCTACTGGGCCAGAGCAAGTTGTCTCAGTCGGAACTATACTGTGAATGCTACTTAAAGCAGATTTAATGCAGCATAAAGAGTATACCAACTGCAGATCACCTAAAGAAAGGAAGTGCATTCTTTCACCTGCCATGTACAACACCTTCCTTCGCTTACTGCTGTGTTGGATGTATCGGTGTAAGGGGCAAACTGCATTCCTGAGACAGGGATGAGGGAAAAGATCTGGGAGAGACAGTGTCTTTTCTGCACTGGATCGGACATTGAGATGGATCTTGATGGCAGCTTATTCATGTTAGCTTCCTAGTGACTCATAAACTGCAAACATTGATAACTCTTCTATTTCATTGGTTCCCAAATGTTCTGCAGGCCACTGCTTTCTAGTGTAACTGTTTTAAATGATCCACAGCTTACCTAATCGTATTAAGCGGTACTTCATTTAAAATGCTGTTACTGTTTTCAGTTAGAAATGCTGCGATGGGATGAATACTGATCCATCACCTGCAAAAGTTCTGAATTACTTTCTATTCCTCAATTAATTACTTAAATGTATTTCTTTGGGTATGTATTTCAGGTTCTTTTCCGAACAGTAGCCATGATGGTTCCTAACTATGCTCTGATAGCAGAAATACTGCTCTATTCATATGGATTTTTGAATGCTAAGTCACTGTCAGTGAAGATAGTAATGACCTACAGGCTTTGTTCAGAACAGCTTTCCTCTCAGTATCACTATGACTATGGTATGCGAGCAGTTAAAGCTGTGTTGGTGGCTGCTGGGAATCTAAAATTGAAATTTCCCACAGAAGATGAAGATATATTGGTGAGTTCCTGAGGCAGTAATTCTTAAGGAATTTTACAGATGCATGTGGTTCTGAGTTCTGAAGGCAGTTCCGCCACGTCTTGTCACATCGCTGATCCACATTTCTTAGTTTCCCTATTTGTGAAACGAAGATAATAAAATACATGTTGCTCTTTCCAGTGCTATGCTGATGATCACACAGTTGTGCTTGACTGCTTATCAAAGGCACCATTTAATGTTAATCTTTATTACATGTTAGATTGTTTTAATTGATGAACAGTTTATTCTGTGTTTTTAATAAGACCAGTAAAACGTATATTTGTTTCCTCTAGCTTCTTAGATCAATTAAGGATGTGAACGAGCCCAAATTTTTGGCGCATGATATACCTCTGTTCATGGGTATAACTAGTGATTTATTTCCTGGAATCAAGCTTCCTGATGCAGACTACAATGTAAGTACACTTGTAACTTTTCCTTGGTCATAATCATTGTGGATTGTTTTGTGTTGTTGTTTTTTTTTCCACCAAGTATAATTAATACTGTAATTTGTGAGTTATTGCAAGATAAGGAAAATTATTGAATGTTTGCAATGAAACTTAGTGCCAAAGAAATTTTTTGTCTCTGTTCTGAGTATAATCCACATCTGAGTTCCCTTACATCCAGAAGGGTTTACCAAATTTTAGGGTCTCTTGCTGATTTCTTTCCTAATTTTTTGACATAATTAAGTGAGATTAAGCTTTGTGTTTGTATTTTCTTTTGTTTATAGCAACAATTAAAGCGTAGCTCCTTTGTAGGAGGATGGTTGGGAAGAAGATGAGCGTGTTGGAAAAGACAAAATGAATTAACTTTTAAAAAATTTCCAGTAAATACTGGAGTCTTGTTAAGTGTATTGTTCCAAAGCACACTGTTGGTTTCCAGATGGTGATATGCCTTCTCCTCAAGATAAAAATTGTAGTTAGCTCCTGTTCTAGCATATGAAGTACAAAAGTGATTTTTTTTTTTTTTTCCCCCAGGGATGTTTGCTATATTCTGATTAATAGTATTTCAGTTATTAGAATTAGTAATTAGAAACCGTTATTGATGAGTATAAACTGTTTTACTGTAGTCCAAGACAGTAATTTAAATTGTAGCAATGATAAGATTATGATCTGGTTTGATTTTAGGATTTTCTGGAATGTGCCAGCGAATGTTGCATTCGACATAACGTCCAACCTGTAAAAGCTTTTATAGAGAAAATGATACAGACATATGAAATGATGATTGTTAGACATGGGTAAGGTTCTCATTACTGCTTCACAAGCAGTATTTTTTGTAATTTTGGCTTATACTGTAGTGATTATTTATATCAAATGTAAAAGGTCTTAAGGGTGGCAAAATGTTTCTATTTGTATTGGAACAGTTGGTCACCAATACTGCTTTTACATGTACCAAAATTCTTGTAAATGTATGTCTGGGGAATTGTACTGCTCTTGATATATTTACAAATACATTAATGACAAAAAGAGAGCCAAGGAGAATCTCCACCCCTTATTGGATGTGGGGAGAAACATTGTCACTGAGGATGAGGAAAAGGCTGAGGTACTTAATGCCGCCTTTGCCTCAGTCTTTAATAGTAAGACCAGTTATCCTCAGGGTATTCAGCCC
This sequence comes from Pygoscelis adeliae, assembly GCF_000699105.1. NCBI lineage: Eukaryota > Metazoa > Chordata > Aves > Sphenisciformes > Spheniscidae > Pygoscelis > Pygoscelis adeliae. The sequence goes on from NW_008824598.1 coordinate 562,486, forward strand.
CCTGAGCTGGAAGACAGGGACGGTGAGCAGGACAAACCCCCCATAATCCAAGAGGAAGCAGTCAACAATCTGCTACGCCACCTGGACGCTCACAAGTCTATGGGGCCGGATGGGATCCACCCGAGAGTGCTGATGGAGAGAGCTGGTGGAGGAGCTCACCAAG
>NW_008824598.1:563959-568635 GCF_000699105.1 Pygoscelis adeliae
GACATGTAGATGAGGCTCTTAGGGACATGGTTTAGTGGGCATGGTGGTGTTGGGTTGACGGTTGGACTCAATGATCTTGGAGGTCTTTTCCAACCTTAATGATTCTGTGGTATCAAAAGTAGCCTCACCTGTGTAATGATTTTAGGTGTGGATATCAGTATGGTGAAGACTTAGGACTGTAAAAGTTTGTCTATATTAAAATATTAGTTACCAGATCTCTGCCATTTTATTCCTAGCTTTTATTACTGAATAGCAACTGCGTGGAGAAAATATACACAGTATGACCTTAGTCATATGATTGTTAATATTCAGCTCATTAATTAATCTTTTCAGTGTGACATTGTTATAGTCACATCCTTGTGCTGGCTGGCTAAAAAAGTTATTTTGAAATGTGGGCAAAGATAGTTTGATTGTGTGTGTGTAGTACATGTTCCTACTGTTTGTGTTCTTCCAGAACTTTGTTATAAACTTTGTCTGGACCGAAAAGAAACTAGAAAGTAATCTTTGATTCAGCAAATAAATGAACTAGTGTGGTGGTATATCTATGTTTTAGAGGACAACTTGCATACAGTGGCTGTACAATCATATTTGCGTGTGCAAATAAACTGTTTTTGCCAAAATGATGTTTCCTATATACAAACCAGATTTACTTGCTCTGCTTTTTGAAAATTAGGTGAAAATTAGCTTTAAGCATATGAATCATGCTGTTGGCCTTCATGTGGTCTGTAAAAGTCTAAATTGCCAGACAAATTTATTAATAGCATTTCTTTTTCCATCTAACAGCTTTATGCTGGTAGGGGAATCTTTTTCTGGGAAGACCAAAGTTCTACATGTGTTGGCAGATACACTGTCTCTTATGAAAGACCGTGGTTATGGTGAAGAAGAAAAAGTAATTTTTAGAACTGTGAATCCAAAATCAGTCACTATGGGTCAGCTTTTTGGGCAGTTTGATACGGTATCCCATGAGGTAATGTATGTTTTAAAAATGGTATATAGTAATTGCCCACCTTTATCTGTTTCTTCCTCTCACCTGCTGTGGCTTTCATGGGGTTTGTATGAGTGCACTTGTGTGAGTGTGTTTGAACTTCACAGTGTCATTCCACAGTTGTTTTCAGGGGCAGGAAAGGCAGTTTACAGGGCTCCTGCTTCTGGTTTTTAAGTCCCAATTCTAGACAGCATTTCTTCATCTGTTCCCTGGACTCCAGACAGTGTTTATAGGGCTGTGCTATAAATTAAATTACTGTTTTGGTTTTCAGAAAAAAGAAGCAAACATACCAGTATGCGTTCAAGACTAGGAGCTAATAATCCTGTCTGTTGTTTTTGCTTTATAGCAGGAAAAGCTATATAGTTCTAGTGCTTTTTTTTTTTCCCATTTCCTGTATGTCAGACCTCCATTATTCTGGATTGTAAACTGATGAATTCATAATTTTATCATTTTAAACACAGATGAGAACACAATTGTAAATTTAACTGTAACTAATGCTTTTATGGCTTGTTTTAAACTAGTGTATAAAAAAAAAATGCAGTACCAAGCATGTATGTTTAAATATGCAAAAAAAATTAATATCATTCTGAGGGTCATTGTCCTAATATAGTTGCATCCATGCTAGGAAATCATACCAAACGTAACTGTATTCATTTATCTGTTTATTCCTTACCAGTATAATCTACATAATGCAAAAACTATCTAGCAAAACTTATGAACTCATGGGTCCCCAGGTGTGAAACTTAGGTTTGGAGAAGAGACAATATGAAGAAGTGAATGTGAAATAGTGAAACTTAGGGTAAATCTGGGGAGAAACAGATGCAAGACAGAGCAGAAGTACTTCTAAGTTTCTGTAAATTGAATTGCCAGTCTTCTGTTTGTTACAATATTCTTTAAAGTGAAAAAATCACTATTTTTAAATTTGTTGATGTTGCATGACCCTCAGTGAACCTGCAAAGTTATGATCTGCTCTCTGCAGAACAAGAGAAAAATAATTAAAAGAGAGGAATAATGAAAAGGAAATGGAAGGGTTTTCTGTTACTTGCAGTTTAAATTGAACTACGTATACTATGTCTTACTTATCATTCCTATGTTCTCCTTTAGTGGACAGACGGTATAATCGCTAATACTTTCAGAGAATTTGCATTATCTGAGACTCCTGAACGCAAATGGGTTATCTTTGATGGTCCAATTGATACTCTGTGGATAGAAAGCATGAACACGGTTCTGGATGACAACAAAAAGGTATTAGTCAGTGGAAATAAATGCCTAAATAAAATCATGTGACACTTTGAAAATATTCTTCTACATATAAAACCACAATGCAAACAGCAGTGCCTGGCATTTGAAAAGAGCAAGTGCAAGGTGGCTTTGGTAACAAGTTGTAAGCTTTTTTTGGTTGGTTTTTGGGGTTTTGGTTTTTTTACTTTACTTTATTGGAATCATAATCACAGAACTCATTGCTCTAAGGCATTAAATGTATAGTATTTCCTTAATGTCATATTGTAAGTTTGTATCATAAATAATTAAAATTTAAATTTAAAAAAATACATTTAATTATATTTAATGTAAATCCCACAGTTTCAAAATTTGCACAAACTTAGGCACTTATGTTTAAAGACAATCCCAAGACACAAAGGGTTGTATTTTCAAAATCAATGACTTCTCAAGTCAAAGTTGTAACCATACGGCACTCTTGAAAATGTGCCTCAGGAATCTCAAAGTGAATATAAAAATTAGAGATGACATTTTAAGTTTAAGTTCTGGATGATAGTGTGTCAAAATATTCAAACTGGACTTTATTTTAGTAAGTAGGAATGGTGGGTCTCCAGCTGGAATGCTTCAGTGTTAGCAACAATAGCAGCAGATACCCTTTCTCCTTTCTGCTTGCTGCCTTTTCTTTACCCTACCAGTAGGTTAATTATAGGTAACTATCCATCTTGAGTATGACAGGATAATGTGCAGTACTATGGTTTAAATGAAGAATTTAGTTAAAGCCTGAAAAAAATCATTATAGCTCCAAGTGATTAAACATTTTATGTGGTTTACCTTACTTTTGGTTATACTTGGTTTTGCTGATTTTCATGTAGAACTCTACTGTGATAGGAAGTGTAATTTACAACTAATTTTTTTTTTTCTAATCTTGCTTGTGATTTTTTTTTTTTAAATCGTTATTATTAAAGCTTTGTTTGATGAGTGGGGAAATCATCCAAATGTCCCTTCAGATGAATCTTATTTTTGAAACAATGGATCTTTCCCAAGCATCAGTAAGTTTCATATTTAATGAAAATATAAACCAAAGTTCAATATATTAAATGTATAATAAAATGAGTTTACAATTTTTCCTTAGCCTGCTACAGTCAGTCGTTGTGGCATGATTTATTTGGAACCTTCTCAACTGGGCTGGAGGCCACTTGTTACCTCTTGGTTGAGTAAACTGCCTGAACCTCTTAACTTGAAGGGACATCAAGATCTTCTACAGGGACTTTTTGATTGGTTAATACCACCAGTATTAAGACTCCGGCAGAAACAGTGCAAGGTATTTTTTGCCATTTTGCCTGCAGTAGCTAGGTGGCCATTTCCATTCTGTTATCCTTGGTAGGGAGGGACTATTCTCTCATGACAAACATAATTAGAATGAATATGCATCAGCCTCCTGTTGTTTTGAGAAGGGCAACTCTTGGGTCCAGTTTGGAAAGTTAAAATGAGAATGTTAGGTAAGACTTTTATTGTAAGTTGATCATAGTTTTCACCTTGTTCTTTTCAAAAGTAAAGTAAGTATTTAAAGCACTGGGTGGAATGTCTTCCCAAGAGAATTTTGTACATTTTTTTTTTTTCTTTAAAGATGTCATGTTGAATAGGGAAGTACTTTTTTAAGTGTTAGGAGAAACGTACATGTAGTTCCTTGCAAACACTGTGTGATACAGTGCTTAGGCTTTTGCTCATGTATTGCCATAGTTACTTCTGTGGAGGTTTTTGTTTTAAGATGTGTGATTGTAGTGGTCACATGGTAGCCATGAACATGGTTAACAAGCTGAATGTCTTGACCTTTCAAGGATAGAGGAGGGCAAATGATCTTTTGAATAAAAGTCAGTGTAAACCTTACCTTCAAATATTTGTTCAGAATTAGCTAATTATCTAATTATTTTAGTATTTTAGCTCCAAAAGATAAACTAACTGAACATGTAAAGTATAATACCCATCCTTTTGTATCTCTTAGGAACTGGTACCTACAAGCAATACCAACGTTGTAGTAGCTCTTATGCGGCTTTTTGAAATGTTGATTTGTCAAACTGTGCAAGAAGATCCCACCAACAGAAACATCCGTGCATGGATTATGGTTGGCTTTTTTAACCTGTAGAAAAATGTATATCTGTTTCCGCATATGCCGGTCTTCAAAAATAATTGGACTAATCAAAACAACTTTAATTTGGTATAAGAGATGTGAAACAATTTTGCTACCTCCTTGCTCCCTCCCCCCAAACTTTGGAGATGCCCAGATGAGACACAAGTCTCACAAGTAACAAATATGATTAAATATTTTACTATTTTTTCCAATTACCTGGGATAAATAATGTTTTTGTTAAATGTACTTTTTGATTAACCAAGGAATTAGCTAAAGCAAAGTGTTTTGTTTCCCTTGAATGAAATACGTGTTCATGTAATACTGATTGGCTTGTTTGAGCAAAAT
>NW_008824598.1:568665-573864 GCF_000699105.1 Pygoscelis adeliae
CTGAGAGTTTTATTAGTTGGATGCTCTGTCTGACCTTATATGACTGTTCTTATAAAAAACTGAAGAAAACAGAATGTAAAAGTATTTATTTAAAATTGAATTAGCAAATTCCTAGATCCTGGTTTGCAATAAGAAAATCCTGAGACCACAATTGAACTCTTCTCAGGCTTTGGCATGTGATGTAATGCTTTAGTCAGTGGTAACACCTATCTGCTTAACAGTATTTTTCAGAATTATGTTTGTTAATCAGACAAGGTTTATATGTCAACTTTTTAGACAGTTGTTCATCTTTTTGCCCCTGCAGGGTTGCTTTGCTTTTGCCACAGTCTGGTCCATTGGTGGAACTTGCGATGGTGACAGCAGGATAATTTTTGATAATTTCTTGAGGGAAACTTTGGCTGGGAAATCTGGAATAAATCCTGTACCAATGAGTGTGGGAAAATGGGAGTGTCCCTTTGAAGAAAAAGGCTTGGTCTATGACTACATGTATGAGGTATGATTGATTGCTTCTGCATTGACTGAAGTAGATTCCTACAGTCTGGAAGGAAAACATAGCTAGATGGATATTTTAACTTTACGAAGCTTGTTGGGTGTAGTAGACTGTTGATGTTGGATTAAATCCCAGAGTGCATTTTTCATTTATTTTCCTTTTTTGAATACTAATGTGCTGGCAAAATTTTTTTAGAAAATACCAAGATGTACACATCAGTTATTTATAATGTTGCCACATCATAGTTATCTTGTAGCTAAAGCTAAGCTGACAGACTCAAATCTGGTTTCGTGTGGAAGGAAAGATGTGGAATGTCTAGAAGGAAAGCAGGACATTAAGCCCATAGGCAGTTTGCTTATATTACAATTTTGTTTACAGTATCCATTAGAAATGTTAGATTATAATTACACTTTTTAATTTTTGCATATGTTCTTCTGTTGGGTTTTTGTATGTTTTTGTTTGTTTTGGCTGAACAAAATCTTTAAGAAAACAAAGGAGTCTAAGCTTAGGTATGTACTTTAACACTTTATTAGTGAGGTAAAGCAAACTAAATATATGAACTTCTGAAACATTTAATATTAATTTATTAAAATTCATTATTTTCATTTTTCAGAAGTGAAGTAGTAGAGAACCTTCCATATGTATAGAAGTAACACCATTCTATTTTACATCTGTACTTTCTAGCTGAAAGGCAGAGGACGTTGGGTTCATTGGAATGGATTTATTAAAAAAATTAATTACAATGATAAACATGTGAAGATTCAAGATATTATAGTCCCAACTATGGATACAGTCCGATATACCTATTTGACAGAGCTATTCATTACCCATGGAAAGTAAGTTACGTCACTTCAGTGCAAATTTCTCAAATATTGGTCATAGGTAGAAATATTTCTTCGTACTCCTTCTATTGACTTCCTTGTTTTTATCAAGCCCTCAATGTTTATTTGGCCTGTTAAAAATAGGCATTTACTACTACTATACAATTTGTTGCCTTAAAGTCAGTTTTTGGGTTTTTTTATGAAGCCTTATTATAATCCAGTTTTAGTATGCTCATTCTGATGAGGCTGTTATGATAGCTCAAATAGTTTTTGTACTCTCTTTTTTTCTTTGGTAATGAAATATATATTTTTTTCTTTGATTAGTCATATCAAAATCCATTATATTAGTTATGGTCAGATCATACAAGAGAATGAAATATAAAGCAGTCTCAGGTTAAATTTCAAGGCTGAAAGCTTTATGAAGTTTGAACTACTGCAGGACCCATCAGGAGAAATTTGACTCCCATGTATGTTCATGCATACTCTAAAGCCAGTATAATGAGGGAATGAGAAATGTCTTTTTCTCTTTGTCCCCTTTGTCTTGTTGGTGGGAGCAAACTAAAATTATGAGAGGGTTATATGAATATGTTAAAACATTTTAGTTTCTTTTTAAGGCATGTGATGTTTTTAGAGATAGAACAAGCAGGGCAAGTTAGTAAAACCTTTGACTTCTAATTGCAATTAGTTCATAGTTTGTTAGATTTCTGCTGTCTGTATGTTTTATTTCTCTCTTTGTGAAGACCGCTGCTTTTAGTGGGACCAACAGGTACTGGGAAATCTGTGTATGTCAAGGACAAGTTAATGAACAACTTGGAAAAGGAGCGCTACTTTCCCTTCTTCATTAATTTTTCAGCTCGAACCAGTGCCAATCAGACCCAGGTTAGTAGAATAGATAATTTACATTTCAAAAAGGTATCATAGATTAAATATTCATATATGTTTTGAATATTTCTGTCTGCATTATAGAACATTATTATGGCCAGGCTGGACAAGAGGCGCAAAGGAATCTTTGGCCCTCCAATGGGAAAAAAGTGCATTATTTTTGTAGATGATATGAATATGCCTGCTTTGGAGAAGTATGGTGCACAGCCTCCTATAGAACTTTTAAGACAGTTCTTTGACCATGGATTTTGGTAATTATTTGAAATCCAATTGAAACTTTTTTGTTGCTATGTTTCCTGTTATAATTATTTATTCACTTGAATTTTGCTTTTAAAACTTCTTTTAAAGTGCTTTGTAAATGTTGATAGCTTTGGCTTATATAAAAATACATTATTTAAAGTTGAAGCAACTTCTGTGTTGCTCTTTAAGTGACTTTTCAATTTAGGAAATTGATCAGTCAGATTCGTTTTGGGTTTTTTGGAAGGTTTTATTGCTGAACTTCAGCAGTATTTCAGCATAAAAGAATGTAAAATCATTCTTTTACACCTGGGGGTTTTTTATGTCTGTGTTTTTCATTATTTTTATTTTTCCAGTGCAGTTCCTTGTTTCTTTCCTTTCTCTTCCTCCTTAGAGTGAATTGGCAGATTTTTTATATATACATGTGCAATTATATACAACTTTTGATTTTACTTATTGCGTTGTTTTTTCACTGTCATCCAAGATGACAATTTTTATTTTTTTTAACAACATTTCAAAATAATTCTTAACAATAACAATGAAATCAGATCTGGTAATAGGCATGAGAAAAATAAGCTAAAGGTCTTCCCTGCTTTTGAGATTTTTAGGTCTGCTTAGATTGGAAGATTGGAACAGGTGATCTCCTGAGGTCCCTTCCAGCCTGAATTATTCTGTGATTCCAGGCACTTCTCAAATACTGTTACTTTGGTGATTCCAGGCTCAAATATCTGTTGCTCTTGAATAGAGATAATATATCTTGCCACATTACAGTTCTAAATACCCATCTCAAGATTTCGTATTGGGTTTTATGGAACCCAGTTTAAACAAATAATCTTTCTTTCAGGCCAGCATGGTGTGTTGAGATGAACTGGGGCATAGTTATAAGACTAGTTGTTCTTGGTTTTTCGGTTTTTGGGTTTTTTTTTTAATATAAAATATTTATTAAAAATATAGTATGTAATAAATGATATTATATTTTTAAATACGTTATGCATGCAGAGAGTACTGTCTAATATAGATGCATCTAAGCTGTAACAAATGTGTTATAACTGTAACTATCTAAATGTCACATTGCAATTTATTTTGAAGGTATGATTTAAAGGACACATCTAAAATTACACTTGTTGATGTACAGTTACTTGCTGCTATGGGGCCTCCAGGCGGTGGGAGGAATCCTGTTACTCCTCGATTTTTGCGACACTTCAACATTTGCACTATTAATTCTTTTAGTGATGAAACAATGGTTCGCATCTTCTCTACCGTAGTAGCTTTCTACCTACGGACTAGTGAATTTTCTTCTGAGTTCTTCACAATTGGAGATCAAATTGTCACTGCCACTTTAGAGGTAAGAGGCAAATACCTTAATGGAAGTGTACTGTAATTTGTTCAGTATAATAATTTAATTGGTGAAGTAGAGATTTTAGATATTTTGTTCCTTATTATTTTTAACATACAGCCTCATCTGTTTTGACAAAATTGTCTAAGTTTTATTGTTGCAGTAACCTTCTTATTCTAGGAAAATTGTCTTTGAATTTGTGTTAGTGTGGGCTCCGTGGTACCTGTCCACATAATGTCAAGTAGATGAGACTGGAATACCTTCGGAGTCAGACAGGCACGGGAAGCTGTCACACGCAAAGACAAAATGAAAATATCAGTTGCAACCCTTCCAAAATTCCTTCTCAGAGAGACTAAGAATGAAGAAAGTACCCTCCCCACTTTTCTCCTTCCTCTCCCAGTTTTTATGCTAGTTATGGGCACATGGCGGCAGACTAAGGAAGCCAATGTGAACATGCAGCTTTGTAGAATCTGACTCCAGTATGACAAAACACATCACAGAAATGTTGTAAAACTGAAAGCCATTAGGCCCAGCTGTATGGAATTTCTAAATGTTTTGTGAAGTTCCATGTTACAGATTTTAGCGAGTATGACATTTGTGATGTACCATACACATAAAAAAAGGAGTGGCAATTTGTGACATCTTTGCGAAGAAGCATTAAGTTACAGATATAATATCAAAGTATAGCTTTGCTGGCTTATTACGTAGCAGAAATCATTAGCAGTGTAAACAAATCTATTGCCTACCATAAATATTCATCATGGAAATGCATTAGGTAGCTAATACTTGACCAGTGAAAAATTCTGACAGAAAATCTGATCAGCTTCAAAGGCAAAATCAAATGACTAAGTTTCACAGGGGATGTGACTTCCCTCCACTGCACAACTGAGGCCTTTCTCAGCGTTTTCCACTAGTTCTGCTTATACCCAAGGACATATTCAAGACTGAATCTGGCGAATATTGAATATTGACATATTCAAGTTGAATCTGGCGAGTCAACAAATGGTTAACTAAGTTTCACAGGGGATGTGACTTCCCTCCACTGCACAACTGAGGCCTTTCTCAGCGTTTTCCACTAGTTCTGCTTATACCCAAGGACATATTCAAGACTGAATCTGGCGAATATTGAATATTGACATATTCAAGTTGAATCTGGCGAGTCAACAAATGGTTACGGGACTGGTGCCCAGCCAAGGGGTTTGGCTTCTTAGACCATGGGACTCGCTTTGAGAAACCTGGTCTACTGGGGGCTGATAGGATCCATCTGTCAGAGGAGGGGAAGAGCATCTTCAGTCATAGGCTTGCCAAGCTGGTGAAGAGGGCTTTAAACTAGAGATGCCAGGGGAGGGGAACCTCAATCCATCCCACTTCTACCAGTTTGATGCCAGGGCCAGCAATAGATGCCCAGAGCCTGGAGAAGGAACACAGGTCAG
>NW_008824598.1:575872-654927 GCF_000699105.1 Pygoscelis adeliae
TCACTACAGGCTGGGGGATGAAGGGATTGAGAGCAGCCCTGCCAAGAAGGACTTGAGGGGACTGGTGGATGAAAAGCTGGGCATGAGCCAGCAATGTGCGCTCGCAGCCCAGAAGGCCAATCGTATCCTGGGCTGCATCAAAAGAAGCGTGGCCAGCAGGTCGAGGGAGGGGATTCTGCCCCTCTACTCCGCTCTGGTGAGACCCCACCTGCAGTACTGCATCCAGCTCTGGAGCCCTCAGCATAAGAAAGACACAGACCTGTTGGAGCGGGTCCAGAGGAGGGCCACGAAAATGATCAGGGGGATGGAACACCCCTGCTATGAAGAAAGGCTGAGAGAGTTGGGGTTGTTCAGCCTGGAGAAGAGAAGGCTTCGGGGAGACATTATTGCAGCCTATCAGTACTTAGAGGGGGCTTATAAAAAAAGATGGTGGCAAACTTTTTAGCAGGGCCTGTTGTGACAGGACAAGGGGAAATGGCTTAAAACAAAAGGGGGGGTAGATTTAGACTAAATATAAGGAAGACATTTTTTATGCTGAGGGTGGTGAAACACTGGAACAAGTTGCCCAGAGAGGTGGTGGATGCCCCATCCCTGGAAACATTCAAGGTCAGGTTGGATGGGGCTCTGAGCAACCTGATCTAGTTGAAGATGTCCCTGCCCATAGCATGGGGGGTTGGACTAGATGACCTTTAGAGGTCCCTTCCAACCCAAACTATTCTACGATTCTATGAATCCATCTCATTCCAAGGACTTGCAGAGCTGGTATTTCAGAACTATTGTTAGATAATACGTTTAATGTATGAATCACAAGGCTGACTGACTACTGCCACTAGAAATCTTTTTGTAGGTTCAATTAATCCTTCCAAAACAAACAAAATAAATTCACAAGAAATTCACAAGTTTTGCTCTTTAAACAGAAAATAATAGTAGCAGCTACTAGTGATTTGAATGCTTTTGACTATATATTTAAAACATTCTGTTTTGTCAGGATACATCTTGGACCAATTTCACAGTGTTGTATTTTAATACAGTCATGCAGGTATTTCATATCAGACTGCATCAAATTTTGTTTATACTGTTAGACACTTACACATTTGCCTGCTAGAGAATCTGTTCTAATATGAATTTTCATCCTGGTAAGCAATACCCTCCAACTCCTAGGATTAAAATATAATAGAAGAACTGGGGTTTGGAATTGGCTTTGGACATGGGACAACAGGTGAAATGTGTACTTAGTACTATGGATATTGTCAAGCCTGGAGCACTTGATTTTACTGTACTTTTTTTAGCAGGTTGATGTTTGATAATTGTCTTCATCTATGAGTATACAGAGACAGATTAAAAGTTTCCTCTGTCAGCATTCACTTCAGTGTGTTATTTATGTCCAATGTAATGAGAAATGACACTATTTCTGTCATAACAGCATGAGCTAACAACAGCTTATGCATTCCAGAAAAGAGCAAAACACAGTCAAAAGACACTTTTCTTGATCTGGCTATTCCTTTGGCATTTTTATTGACTCTCTTTTTATTTTTTTAGTAATTTGTAGATATGCAAACAAATAGATTTAAACAACTGAAAATCTAGGAAGTTACCATTGCACATCATTTGATCCTTCACTTGAAGGAGGATATCATATAATTAAAGGAAGTCAAGAGGTCTGAGTGGTATTCCTGGTCCTACAACAGATTTCTTTACACTTGCTACAATTACTTTTCCCATTTGCAATTAGTTTAGTAGTACATGTACGTTCCAGAACTGCATGAGATGCATGTGATATATTCAGAGGGCTTCAAGATCTTTAGACATTATTAGGATGTATTAAGTGTGAAATGTTTTTCTTGGAGAAATACAATTTTAGAAGACATTTAAGATTTATTATAATAATATACTTGGTGTTACTGTTTTGCTGATTTTGTTCTTTTTTGTTGTTCTTATCTTAAGGTGTATAAGAAAGCCATCAAAAATCTTTTGCCCACACCAGCCAAATCTCATTATATATTCAACCTGCGTGACTTTTCACGTGTTATCCATGGCTGCTTGCTCATTAACAGAAAATCAGTTGAAAGCAAACATGTAATGATTCGGCTGTTTGTACATGAGGTATTTCGTGTCTTCTATGACCGTCTAGTGGAAGACAATGATAGAGCCTGGTTGTTCAATTTAATGAAAACCATTGTGAAAGAACATTTCAAAGAAGCATTTGATTCAGTTTTTGCACACCTGAAGCAAGGAAAAACACCAGTGAGTATCACGATTAACCTGTTGCAAAACAATTGTTTTCATGATAAATTTAGGACTAGAAAGTTTCTCAATCACAGGTGAAATTTGGATCAAATGTGCTTGACAATTTGAGTTGAACTTGGCAAAATGGCTTCTTTAAAAAAAAAAAAAAAGTAAAAATATTTTGAAAGGTTTAACTGTTGTACGTAAACATCCTTTTCAAAAAATATTTCATTTAAAATGTGGGTAAACTTATTACTGTTCCAAAAAAGAATTTTATGTATCTGATAGTGAAACAAAAACTTGTTTCTTATTCAATTAAAAAAAATAGTGCAACAATTTTTCAGATTTACCCAAAAAACACCTGGGTATTTATATCTTATTTAATTTATTCAGCGTAGTATTCTATTAAGCTCCTAGATGTCTACACATAGAAGTAAAACATCCAATTAATCAGTAGGTCAGCAGAGCAATTTCTCAAAAAAATTGTCACACGTTTTCTTGGAAATGTAGCAGCACGTACGGAATCTTTGGGCAATGGGAGATAACAGAAACAACCAGCATAGTTTATAAATCACTACCACAAAAGTAGCTGGCATCTGCACGCAGTACTGTGCCTGCAAGGAAAAATACAAGTATGAATACTCTTAAATGGACTTCAAGAGACGTGATTTACAGGATAAAGAAACATTCCCTTTTTAAATTTAGCCTGTGACTGAGTTACTGTGTGGTAAACAGCATTCTGTAATTGTTATGAAATTTTAGTATTTAAAATTATGTATAATCATGTTATACTGTATGCCCTGTCTTCCTTTTTTCTGGTTTTTTTTTTTTTCTTCCCCTGTCATTTCATCGAAGAAATAACTTTGTGGTCTAGTTATCCATTTCATAATATATTGAAAATCGCTAAACATACATCTCTCTAAATTTGGTGTAATCTGAAGATCATGATTATGAGACTGTTAATGCCTATTTGAGCCAATTGTTTTCCAAGAACAAATTAAGAATAAGTATATTGTTTAATATGGGAAATAGAGAATTTTGAGGTGGGTGTTGTCTGTGAGTCAAAATTTTTCAGAGTGCTTGTTCTTGTGTCTTGAGTATTTGTTTAAATTCTCCTTTGTTCTCTAAAATTCCAATGAGGAATATGTTCATTAAATATTAAACTTCATAATTTGTTACATATTTACCATAGATAATAGAAGAAGACATGAGAAGTTTGTTTTTTGGTGACTACATGATTCCAGAACTTGAGGGAGATGAAAGACTTTATGTTGAAATTCCAAGCATTCAGCTGTTCGGTGATGTTGTGGAGCAGTGTCTGGATGAATATAATCAAACCCACAAAACAAGAATGAACCTTGTGGTTTTCAGGTGCATACGATCTGTATTATTAAGAGCTTTAAGCAGCAGTTGATAATTCAGTATATCCAATTTTGTGGGCTGTGTTTTTTGTATGTCTCCTCCCCTTTATGCATCCACAAAAGTGTTTGTGGTATTACACCTTTTCGGATGGAAGTGAATTGATTTTTCTCTTATGCCCCTGCTTTTTCTATCCAAAAGTAAATAATGAGAAGTTTTTCTCCGCAGGGGCTTTGAATATATTCATTGGTTGTTAAAGAAACATTATGCACCAAATCAGGTGGCTGCTCTACTTCTGCTAGGCCTGTGTTACAGTGAAGATGAATGTCAGTTTTGCCTGCAGCCACTGGGCTTTCATTTCACCAAGGACAAGGATTCTAAGATTGTGAGGTGCAGAGTGAGATATAGCACAATCATAGCCGTCTGTCTGCTCTGTTATTATGCAGCACAGCCATGCCCCACTTTGGGGCATGTACCCAGCCTGTGCTGCAGCTAATCCTGTGAAATTTTAGACTCTGCAGGCTGCTGTTGTTACCTTAACTTGTGATCAGGCAGAGATACAACTGAGACAGATTAGGAGGTCACAACTTCCTCCTCCCTACTGCTAGAGATTACTGCCTCTTCATATTTGCCTGTGTAACTTGACACGTAGATGCTTTGTGAAGGTGATTAGGGTTAGTTTAAACACTTCTAATAGCAGTTTATTTCAGTCTAGGTCATTTTGACAAGCTGGATTTCTGAGTACCTGTATATACAGTTATGCTGGGAGTTTGAAGAGCTGGCACCCTCTGATCAGAGGCCACTTCCTGAGTGTAAAAGCAATATCCCAGTTACCTCACTGAACAGCAGCCAGGAGAGCATGCCTGACTGTAGCCTTAGGGTCCAATCTCATGAATAACATCTGGATTTGACTCCTTTATTTTTCTAACCAATCAAAATAAACAAGAATTTATCTTCTTTGAAATGCTTTAACCTTTTTTTGAGACCACTTTTAACTGCTGCTCAGCTTCCTTTAACTACCCCATGCCCCGTGCTTAAACAGGCCATCTCCTGTAGACCTTGCTGCATATTCCAAGGTTAACTATGCTTGTGTTTTCACAATAGATAGGACTCTCAGTAATGTGCAGATACTGCTTTCTGAAGATGTTGTTCCAATATCTATTTCACATGTAAGTTATAAAACACTGTCAGAGGCAGAGGGAAAGAAGAGGTTTGTTGATATAACCCGTTTTTCCCCAGTTGTTCCTTTAAAAAGTATTTAAACTGTTATACTTCAAGAAAGTTAAAACTGATAATACTGTTATCATTTAGAAGCAGAGAATTTCTGCCTGTTTCTTTTTCCTTTTCTTTGACACCTTTATCCATATAGTGCTCTGGTTCTCACCACTGATCATTCCTTTCAGTAATTTGTAGTCATTTGTAATTTAGCTAAATACTGATATTTGTATAATAGAAGAGTTGCGAGTTTTATTTTCTTTTGTGGTGCATACCCACTCGCTTTCTTCCTCTTCCCGCCCACCCCACCCCACCTTCAGAAATTTGTTTTGGAGATGCTACTTCTGTACTTGTTTCAGAGATTTACAGGTGCACAAATATATATGTATTTCTGCCATTCTGGTAATCAGCACATTTCAAATACAGGTATGTGTTGGAACATTTGTCTCGTATAAGTCGTATTCTGAAGCAGCCAGGGGGTAATGCTTTGTTGGTTGGAATGGGAGGAAGTGGACGTCAGTCTTTGACTCGTCTAGCAGCATTCATGGCAAAGATGTGTGTTTTTCAACCAGAGATTTCTAAGACCTATGGTACAAATGAGTGGAGGGAAGATCTGAAAGTGAGTATTAATAACCTGTCTGCATTTTGACTTAATTTTGAGGCAGGGTGTTTTGGAATGTACAATATTTTAACTGTCTTGCATTTTCAGAGTCTTCTGAAGAATGCAGGTGTAAAAGGCTTGAAAACTGTATTTATAATCACAGATGCACAAATTAAAGAAGAAAGCTTTTTAGAAGATGTTGACAGTGTCCTCAATACTGGGGAAGTACCCAATCTTTTTGCAGCAGATGAAAAACAAGAAATTACAGAGGTATCTTTAGAAATTCTCATTAATGTCACCTCCCTTTTAAGCTATTTTGTCAGTTAAGTGTGAAGTGGGGCTTTTGGATATATGCAGTTAATTCTGTGACTTTTTTTGAGACCTTAGATAAACCACCCAGTTACTAGTAAACCTATGGAGTAGCTTATGCCTACTACTAGCTTTAATTCTGACCTGGCATTCTGTTCACAAGCACATTAAGTTGTGCATGTATGGAACTTTGATTGTTCACAAATACCCCGTGGCCATAGTTACTGTTTGCAGTGTATTGTGCAAAAGAAGAATGTACATCATCATGTTTTCATTGATCAGTTAAGGACAAAGACATTTTTTGAGAAAACACAGCCTGCCTTTTTCAATACTCTTGCTGTCTAGGGCACTAGGGCATTGTTAGACCGAATTTCATAGTCTTGACATTTCTACTCAGAAAGAAGTTGGGGAAGGGTGCGCCATGAATTCAGGCTCAGAAGTAAAGATGCAATGTACTTGGGCAATTTAAAAAAAAAGTCTTAATTAAAATCAGACTTGGATTTTCAAAATAGCAATCACCAGTTGGGAGGGAGAGGCATCAATCTTTGTATACATCGTTGGAAACTTAATGTTAGCTAACAATATTTGGAACTGTATGCTGTGCTGTCTTGGTATCTCTGGTATGTTTACTAATAAATTACCTAGGTATGCTTCTAGTTGACATTCAAAGTGGTTCTTAGTACATACACAACTGTTCTTTACTGAAATAGCTATATCACTTGATAAATGTTACTGTATTGTTTTTTTCTTGCACTTAAGTTATGGAGCATGTTGATACCTGCATTCCATATATTTTGCAAAGAAGTTAGATTATAATTCTAATCGTCTTTCTCTATTACTGTTTCATTCTTGCCAGGTATATAATAACAATATTAAGATAATGTGGCTCTTTTACAATTTTACAGTTTGTACAAACATACTCAATTGGTGTATGCTAAAAATTAGTAGCTATCCATAATACGCCAACTGGAGCAAAGTTGGTTTTTTACTCATTTAAATCTGCTCCATCAAAATACTTCCACTTTTACTCTATTGCTACTAAACTAATTTTTGTCACTTACTTTAATTGTGGGATTACGTATAGTACACATGCTTTTGTGAAGAAGAATTTAAGTTTTAGGGGTTTATAGTCAGTGTTTCATGGATTGTTAATTAATTGAGGATAATACTCTTATGAAGTAGTCTTTAATTTCAAATCTAGAGGTTTCTTCTTGTTTTGAGAGATTATTGGTTTTGGTAAATGAACAAATGGAATAAGTTTTGATGTTTGAAATGTAAATCTTCCTCTCCAATTAGGTAAATACAGCATATTTTAGTATAATCTTAAAGCTAAAAAAGTTCTTAGTAAGTTAATGTCTTGAAATGTTGTTTAGGGGACTTACATGGCACTTAATAGCATACATGATAAGAAAAACATTTGCTTTTGTGATAGTGACTTTTGTGTAATGAGAGTAGTAATTTGCCTCATCTGTTTGTATCTCCTAGATCTTTTGAGTGACTGAAGTCTTTGGTTCTTTATTTCTTGAGGGAGCTAATTATGAATTCTGATTTTTCAGAATGTGTCTTGACCCTTTGTCTCATCTTATTGTGTCTTATCCATCTGGAAGTCATCTTGGGATTGATTTTTAGTTTTTGTTCTGACATATTCTCAGTTCCTCAAAGCAGCAGATGATCATTTCTAGAATGAGTTGTCAGGGTCACAGATAAATATTGTAATCCTATTCTCAAATAGTATTTACTACTTGTTCTGTTTTTCTAATTTATTCTGTTTCATTTATAACTAAAAAATTTTATTTCATGGTGATGCTATTATTAACAGGATTGCTATAGGACTTCAGAAGTGCTTAATGAGAAATATAACAGTTCTTACCCTATGTATTATTCCTAAGGCTGTTCGTGCAATAGTTCAGGCTGGCAATAAACATGAAGAACTCAGTCCCTTGGCCTTGTTTGCGTTTTTTGTGAACTGCTGCAAAGAAAATCTCCATATCGTGGTAGCATTCAGCCCAATTGGAGATGCTTTCCGCAATCGTCTGAGACAGTTTCCCTCACTCATCAACTGCTGTACTATTGATTGGTTCCAGGTATGTGAAAATACTTATATTGTTTCCTTAACAAACTACTTCAGTTTTCTAACAGTCTATATTTTCATGTCCCATTAGATTTTCTCGTCTTCTGTATAGAAGTACTTCATGTTTTTCAAAATTTTAAAATAGCATAGGCATTTTTTGTAATATTTTGGGAGCTCTTTGGTGTGCGATCTCAGTATTTCTACAATTAAACAAACTTAAATTTTGTTGCTACAAATTTTACATCTCTGAAGTAGTGAAAAGTCTCAGTTTGGTGATGGTTATTTTATTGCATAACATGTATGTTTTAAAGGACTAGAGAAACCATTTCAATGTGATTGTAAAATGATCATAATTTCTGCTGCCTGTTAAGCAGATCATGCGTCATGGGAATGACTAGCAAATACAAGTCCTGTTGTTTATCAGTAGATCTTTTATAGCAGAATAAAACTTGGAAAATTACTGTAGTTAACGATCCTTAATGTAAGCAGTGTTACTCTCAATAAAGTGAAGTCAGCTCTATAGCTTGGCCTGGTGCTGACGTCAATTAATTTTTCTGCCAAAGGATGACATGGACACAGAAATGTTGGGATAGAATGGCAATATGTAGCTTTTAACTAGAAGATCAGCCAGGAGTTGCCAGAAAAGATTGCATGGGTAGCGTGACCTTGCTGCCTGATCTAACCTTTATATCAGTTCATTGTTCTTGAGACATAGTTGGGACTAGTATGTCTCATTCTGGTGTTTTGAATGGTAAAAATTTTTTTTAAAGTATGAAGACTGCTAACAGCTGAATCCTCACTTCTCCCTCAGCCGTGGCCTGAAGATGCTCTTGAACGTGTGGCTAATAAATTCTTAGAAACACTTCAGCTCACAGACAGTGAGCGTCAGGAAGTTGTGCCCATCTGTAAATATTTTCATACTTCAGTTTTGTCACTCTCTGTAAGGTCAGTCTGTTTCTTTTGAAAACAATTCATTAATTTATAGAAATAGTAAGAGGGAAAACATGCTATCGAAAGTAGTAAATCAAGCAACAGAGAACTCAAAAGTTGAATTTTTAGGAGCAAGAAACAACAAAATAGTAGGTGGTTTGAGTTTCATTACTACTCATTTCTGTCTTAAAAGTTAATGTATGCTATCTGCCTGCATAAAAATATGACATAAAATTGTCAAAATTGTTTACTCCTATTATTTGTCAGTTACATAACTTTGCTAACAATAGTTAAATTAAAAAAAGAAAACAAAACTTAAAGGCACTTTTTTTTTTTTTAAGGTTCTTGCAAAGTGTGGGACGCCATAATTATGTTACTCCTACTTCTTATCTTGAGCTTATTGCTGCGTTTCGGAAACTTCTTACTCAGAAACGAGACACTGTAATGAAAGCCAAGAAAAAATACGTGAATGGACTAGATAAACTAGCTTTTGCTGAATCACAAGTGAGTTAGGACAAAAATGGAACTGAAAATACAAAATGTTTGGCAAAAGCGGGTCCTATCCTGGAGAAGTCAGTCAAACACATGACTTCAGATTTTGTTTAGCTTGATCTTCAACAGTAGAACTATAAGAAATGTATTTTGCCTTTTCTTTCCTACAGTCTTAGCAGTTGTGCTAGAGGCCACAGACCTCTAAGCATGTATTGCTGGTGACTATAAGTGAACGTAGTTCTTGAAATTAGAGATTGTACATATGAGATCATAATAAGTCTCTGAAGTGTTTGATTTGAAACTGAATGTTTTTTCCTTCTGTTAATAAATTAGTCATTAGGTAAAATCTAGGTCTTATAGTAATTGTTGGAAATTGTACTTGGCACTTCTGAATCCTACCTGATTCTTTTGCATGTGTATAGGTTGGTGAGATGAAAAAAGAACTAGTTCAGCTGCAGCCCAAACTGGAAGAGGCTAAATTGGATAATGCAAACATGATGAAGGTAGAGTTATACAAATACAACTTTATGATTTTTAATGTAAGCATGTGTATACTTGGGATCCATAATTTCACCTTTGTAATAATTAGCTTTGAATGAGGAATCTTAATCGTACACTGTACTTCTACTTCAGTATCTCAGCTGATTGTAGACAGGTTCTAAAGAATATGCTTGTATAAGGTTGCTGATATGTGACTTTCAGAAAATAAGAGCTGAGTTCAGGTTTTTGAGCTCACTTCTTGTTTACTGGGGTTTTTGGTATTGTGAAACTTGCCACAGTTTATGCTTATATCCTTAGAACTGGAAGAAAATTGTGTTCTTTATGTAAGATACAGACTCTGGACATACAGTCCTTGCCCAAGCTCCATGCTGAAGGATGTTAGAGGAACATTCATGCTAATATGGATTTCCCAAGATCATTCAAAACATTGCAAAAACCACAAATAGTTCTTCAGCATACAAAATAAACAAGAACAGCTTTGCACAGTCTGTCTTTGCATGCACAGGGATTATACGCTTGATTTTTAAAAGATCCTAAAAAGGATTAACTTCATAGAAATCTAGGGGGATGTAGGAACCCATCTCTGAGGTGTTTTTGAAAATTCTGACTTGTGAAAATACACTTACCTAGTATATTACTGTTGCATCACAAAAAAACAAGATTTGATTGACGTTTTCATGCACTTGTTTCTGATTTATAAGGTTTTTTTTACAGATACAGTGACATCTCTTCTAGCTACTCCTACGAACGTCTAAGAAAACTAGATGTCACTAATGTAGGACTGAAAAGGGAGTACTTGGATGAAGGCTTGACTCATCACTGAAAAGAAAATAAATTTCAGTAGTCAATGTTACAGTCTATGAAGCTATGAAAACTCACTATAAAAGCTAGTCATTTTTTTAGTTACAGTCTGATGGACAAACGTGAAGAGTTTCTTGTCTCCCGAGCTTCAAACATATTTTAAGTAGCTTTTATTGACAATAATCTGATTTCATGCAGTTTACCTACTGTTAAAGCTCCATGATGATGTTGCGTTATGCTAAGAAGCAAATTATTCCCTTAACATAAATTGGAAATATATGAAAATACTGAAATACTTCAATTTTCTCTTTATATTTTACAGTATTCCCTAAGTGCTGTACTAGATAATGTCAGTTTATTTGATCATTCACTGCTCAATAGGAAGCTCACCCATGTGTTTTTCTTTAGACTATAGAAATAGAATCTGCAGAAGTAGAACAAAAAAGAAAAACTGTAAAAGTAGATGAAGAAATTGCTGCAGAAAAAGCTGAAGAAGCTCAGACATTGAAAAATGAATGTGAGAGTGACCTGGCAGAGGCAATCCCAGCCCTGGAGGCCGCACTTGATGCTCTTGACACTTTGAAGGCAAGCTGATCTAAACTTCAGCATTTGAAAGAGTTATTTAACATGATGAAACTCTTCCATTTGTTTGGGAAAGAATGCTAACTCTTTCAGCTAAGTTAATGTTGACGGTCAGTGTGTAACATAGCATTTGTTTATGGCTAAGAATGATCTGAATCTTTGGTTTAAAGGTTTTGTCCTTGTTATGACTTACACGTGATCTGAAAGCAGTATTGTTGTGAAAGTCCTGCAGGAATTTAGTTTAGTAGGAATTATGAAGTATGTGAGATATCTTAGATGACACTTACGGAAGTATATAAAAAAATATTCAGCCATAGACTTTTTAAAACATAATTTTAATCATTAGTTTACCGTTACTAGCATTTATTTCATTTTTATTTCCCCTGCATAGGACACATTGATGGATATTGCTAATTGTCTTGCTAACACGGTATCATCCCTTCTAAAAGTCCTCTATAATTATGTTCACTGGTAATGGTGTTATAATTCCCCTTTTTTTCCTGTTAGTTCATTTATCTTAGTGGCAAGAAAGGCATAACATTTGTCATTTTTTTAAATGTGATTTTTATTTTAGCCTTCTGATATATCAATTGTCAAATCAATGAAAAATCCTCCGTCTGGTGTCAAACTTGTCATGGCTGCTGTCTGTGTCATGAAAGACATAAAACCTGAAAAAATTGCAGATCCTTCAGGGACTGGAGGCAAGGTAAAATGACAGACAATAGTTTCAAATAAAAGTGTAATTCATGTTCTTCTCAACACAGAGCACTTGTTCAATAAACAAGATCACCCAGGGTCCACTAAAGTAGGCAAGTACTTACAGCCCGCATCTGTTATATTACTGAAAACTTCCAGAATTCTAAATTTTCTAAGTTTTGTAATGTGTAAAGAGAACATATTTATTTTGCTTGACTCATGTATAGATAATAGATAATATGTAACTCTTCCCTGAGACACTATTCAGTTTTTGGCTTTAGGTATGGTTTGGCGGAAATGTTTGATCTGATAGACTTTCTCCTTTTTTGACATCTCAAGGAGATACAAGGTCATCAGTATTTAAATATGCATGAGTTTTAATTAAGAGATTTGTCATTTTTTGTTTGTGTGTTTATTTTGAAGCTTGAAAAGATATTTCCTACTGTGTTTTGTAGATTTTGGATTACTGGGCTCCAAGCAAGAAACTGCTTGGTGACATCAATTTCTTAAAGGATTTGAAAGAGTATGACAAGGACAATATTCCAGTAAGAATTCTGTCTAATTATTCAGTGATTTTTATCATGTAGACACTTTCCTGCAGGGGAAAAAAAAAAACAAAAATAGAAAATACTGTATCAGAGGCCCCATTTGTCCCAAGTTAGTCAACTTCTGTTATGACCAAAGATCTTTACAGTATGTTAGGGTATCTGTATGGGATGAGTATGGTCATGGCAAGTGAGTCAAACTTCCTCAGGGTGAGCCTTCTAAGTGGTATTTCAGAAGGTTTTAGAATTCCCTTTGGGAATTTTTAAGGCTTCCATATAGCCTGTCTTCTATTTGAATGAAATGTCCTTCTGTGCACAAATGTTTCTAACTATGCAATTTATAGGTAGTATCTCATCAAAAGGTAAAAATAACACATTAAAAAACTGTATCAGAGTAAATAGTCTGTCCTGTCCATTATCCTGTGTCCAAAGATGGCCATAAGCAGGTGCCTTGGAAGGAGTAGGAACAGTATATATGATAATTTCTCCAAATACTCTTTCAGCCTCCAGCTATTTAAATGAAGGACTTCTACAGCTAGATGTAGTTTCTGTATGCTTAGTACCTTTCAGTGGATCTCTCTTCTGTAATTTCTCTAGTCCCCTTAAGACTATGTAAACTTTCTGTATCTATAAGATCTTTTTACACAGCATTCCAGAAGTCTACTTTAAGTGGTATGAAGAGCCAATCTCCTTCTGTTTCTTCTGAACCTGGGTCCTTTTAGCCTCATTTAATGTATTCTGTTTTGAGTTTTGGTTGGGGGTTTTTTGTGGAACCAGGGAACATTTGATCCCTGTCCAACCTTTCTATGCCTTTTTTTGTACTAGTTTTTCTAAATCAATTACTCTGGCATTATAAACTTTTTTCTATTTTTAAATAACTGCCCACATTGGTGCTCTTCTTAATGGCTGTTTCTAATTGTGTTATTTTGATGGAATGAATGCTGACAAAATAGGTAATATTTTGTTAAGTATGCTAGAAGATATACAATAAATGCAGAAATGTACTAGCTGTATAACTTTATTTAAAATATTACCATCTCCCCCAAAGATCTTACTGTCTGAGAGTGTGATTTTTGCCATTTGTCCAATTCAGTGGAAACTGAATATGCTTTGCCCTTTATAAAACTGGTCCCCAAAAGTAGGCACAAGCAATGTAATTAACTTAGATTTTGTCTTACATTAGTAGAAATACATTTTTATAATGATCCCCAACAGCTGTGTCTTGAGAAAAGATAGCAAATAATGAAATTAGCATGCTTTGCACAAGGGACAGTGTAAATTAAGGCTTCTATGTGACTGTAATTCTCTTAGCACTTAGGTAGCTGCCGCATGGAAGACATACCAAATTCATGATTATAAAGGATAAGGATAGGATGAGGGTGAAAACAGGAAAAGGCCACAAAGCATGATAGGAAAATTAAAAGAAACAAATGAGCAGTGGTTTCTACCACAATTAATACTGAGTAGTTCTTTCCTATTTCATTGTGTAGAGAAAAGGCAATCAATCAGTGTAATTTTAAAGTGTCAGCCACAAGACTTTGATGAGCTATAATGCTTTTGTTATCCAGGCAGCTGTCATGCAGAAGATTCGGGGTGAATACTTGACTAATCCTGAGTTTGATCCACAAAAGGTGGCTAAAGCTTCCTCGGCAGCAGAGGGTTTATGTAAATGGATTATGGCAATGGAGGTGTATGACAGGGTTGCAAAGGTGCGTTTTTGACCCTAGTCCCTCAGTGCTATGAAATACTTCCTTTCCTTGGTATATTCACCCCAAGCATTGTATTAAATAATAAAGTTACAAAAATGGGCTTTAAGCATTTGTGTGTTGGTTGTAATTGAATAGGTGGTTGCACCCAAGAAAGATCGTTTGAGAGAGGCACAGCAGTCCTTAGCAGAGACACTAACGCTCTTGAATCAGAAGAGAGAAGAACTTGTAGCAGTGGAAAATCATTTGGCTACTTTGGAAAGAACCTTCACTGAGAAAACTGAAGAAAAGGCTCGTTTAGAATTCCAGGTTGATCTGTGCGCTAAAAAACTAGAACGAGCAGAGAAGTTGATTGGAGGCCTTGGTGGAGAGAAATCAAGGTCAGGTTAAAATTCAAATGTCAGATATAACAGCCATTGTAGAAATAGAATTTGAACTTCAGTTGAGCTGTATCTCTGTCTGAGCGCTGTACTGCTGAAGAGTGTAACAGTCTGGGATCTTGAAAGATTCGTAATTGTTTATAATGTAAAAATACGGGCAGCAACATTGGGAAAATTGTAGAGCAAGTCTTCAAAATAAGAATAAAATATGTAAACACAGTGTCCTTATTCTATGCCTGAAGTTAAGATAAACAACAACAAAAAAAGGTTGATTTTTATCATCAATATCATTAATGTGGAGGTTTCAGCACCATTTTTTTCTGTATTTTCTGCTTGTCATAGATGGAATAATGCCGCAAATGATCTTCAGGACACATATGATAATTTAACAGGAGATGTTCTGATATCAGCTGGTGTGATAGCATATCTGGGAGCTTTTACTGCTGGATTTCGACAAGAATGTACCAAAGATTGGAGCAAACTGTGCAAGGTTAGAAGGTTATCTTAGATTTAAATAAGTGTTTGCTTTTTTTCAGACTACTGCAAAAGGCCGCAAAAATCGCTTGTTGTTTATTTAATATTAGCCTAGTAAAACTCATTAAGATCAATGGGATAAATTCTGCTGATCCAATATTCTGTAAATTTGAATTTAATTAAATCAGTGAATTTATTCTAGACTTAAGTAGCATATCAGAAATGAGAGCACATCATTGACTTTGTAAGGCTTGATTATTACTTAAATAAAATATCAGAATTTTCTTTTTGGCTTTAAATGAAAGAATTAACTTTAAAATGCAGTTATGTATGGTGTAAAAAAATATAAATATGTGCCAGTGTAAGTTATTATAGAAGTGTTAATTAAATGGTTGATTATGCTGTTTGCAAAGGGACAGTTCTGACATGCTTATACTAATGCCATAATTCGTAAACCGAGTGATTTGAAGTCACTGATTGTGACTGTGACATTAAATAGTAACAAATCCGATTACTGTATTGGGTTAATGGAAGATATAATCATTAGATGATTTCCAACTGTGTGTGAGTTTCTTAAGGTAATGCATTGTCATAACTTTATGTAACAAACAAAACACATTTAGAATGTACAAAAAACAAGACAAATCCTATAAAATTTGGAGAGAGAGTAAATATTCAGTGGCGAAATATGGTTAGCTATTGAAACTATGATTTTATTTTTTCCTAGGATTTTTACTTATACTTGACCTATTTCAAACTCTTAAAAGGAAATGCACATAGTCACTTTGGATTGAAATGGCATTTAATAAAAGAAGTAAAGAAACATGGAATAAAGATAAATGGGGTTTTCTTTTCTTTTCTTTTTTTTTCCCAGGAGAAAAATATCCCTTGTTCTGAGAATTTCTCTTTGAGTAAGACTCTTGGTGACCCAATAAAAATAAGAGCCTGGAATATTGCTGGTTTGCCAACCGACATATTTTCTGTAGACAATGGGGTCATTGTTGACAATTCAAGACGTTGGTAGGTGACAAAAAGGTTTAATTTTCAAATCCAAACAAGTTTTCACTTTAAAAAAAAAAAGGGGGGCAAACTAAATGTCTAGAGACCATGTAGCTTCTGTAGAGACAATATAATTGAAAGCAGGAGTGCAGTCTTTATATCCAGCTCCTGTGAAATTTGAGGTATAACACTTTAGAGATTTGTGTATGTAGTTACTTTAAAGCTTTCCTTTCAGGAGATGCAGTGCTCTTGGATAAAGTTATTTGTTATTTTTTCTTTTTTATCTTTCTTTTTTGTTTGTTTTTAATATAGTACCCTGTTGTCCTATTAATAGCTAATGAAGCATTTGTAAGAATCAGGTTTAGAACAGCACAGAAATCCTCATGCTTTACATGTTTAATGATAAGATTCAGGTTATGTAAACTGCAGGGTCCAGATACACCACAGTCCACTTCAGGGTCCTACAGTTATAAGGCTATCAGACGACATTTTTATGTTTTATACATATTTATTGTGTGTAAAACTCACATCTATATAAAGGATTCTTTTAGGACCTTTAACAACTTTTTTTTTTTCTATTCCAAATGAAATTTTATTTCAAGGATGGTATCTATTACATTGTATGAAAACTTGTGATGGCTATCTGCAAATATTCTGCACTCAGTAGAAATACAAGATTATAAAACTTTCTAGTGATGTTCTTGTGATCTGTGTTCTCTTAAGAATTAGTCTTAGTGATAAATTCAGATTATATTCAGATTACAGTGTGTAATTCCGTTTTTAGAATGTTGCTTAGTTCTCTGAGGGTACAGTTAGAGGAGGTGTTTGATATCATTCATGTCTGACTTATTAAAATACATACATACAGATGAAATCAGCAAGTACAAAGGGGGACAAGTCTGTTGAACAAGATTAAAATATTGTCACCTTTCCCTGCCCTGCTTACATTTCCAGTCTTACACTAGCTGATATACCAACATCTCAGATTTAAATTGCAACTAATTGTTGACTTGTATTTTTTTAAGTGAAAAAATATATAAGGAAGGACTCAAAATTTATAAAAGTAAATAAATTACAAATACTGAGAATTCCAGGGGAGAGGCAGAACAAGATTTTACAAGAATTCTCCATTCTGATATATTTAATGAAAAATGTTATGAATGTTTTTTGCAACTCTTAAAACTACTCTTGGTATTACTTTTCAAATTATGATAAAACACCTATATCTACATTTCACTTATCTCTTAAAATAACAGAATCAAAATTGTATCACTTTTTCCTTGACAGCCTGACACAGTAACATTTTAAAATAGTTCAAAATTTTGAAAAATTCCTGCAAGCACTGAGAAAACTGTCTTGTATGTTTTAGGCCATTAATGATTGATCCTCAAGGTCAAGCAAATAAATGGATCAAGAATTTTGAGAAGGAAAACGGCCTGAATGTTATCAAGGTCAGTGACACAGATTATATGAGAACCCTGGAGAACTGCATTCAGTTTGGAACTCCACTTCTGCTAGAAAATGTTGGAGAAGAACTAGACCCATCACTTGAACCTCTGCTACTTAAACAGACTTTTAAACAAGGTACGTCAAAATTAATTTTGAACCATGAAGTAGATTACATTAATGTTCATCTCATAGTCTATGGTAGTGTCTGATGTTTTTCTTACTACTCTCTGGTTTACTGCTGCCTGTGGTAAGAGGAAGGTAACTTCACAACAGCCTGAAGTTTTATTTTATTTTTTAATAAATATCATTCATATATCACATGATAGTGGTTTTATGTGAAAACCTTCACTATGTCACTATAGGAGACTAAACGAAGACACTTGACTCTGCAAAGGGAAGATTCTCAATGAAATTGTGTTTTGCGTGTTCATTTTCGTAGTTCTAGTCTAATACTAATATTTTATTAAATTTTGCACAAATCAAGAAAAACGGTCAAGGCATTTTGCTTAAGGCACATTTTTCCTGTGTTTCTCTGAAACTTGCTAAGTAGCTATGAATTTGGTTTTCAAGTTTTCTTTCTTTTCCTCCTGGAAAAAGACAAAAAAAATGCAGATAAACACAAATGTGTTTTACTTCCTTCTTACATAGTTTATCTTTATTGGTTTTCACTCAAACACTTCTTTTTTCCCCCTTTTTTTTTGTTTCCTATTTCAGACAGGTAATTCAAGGAAAGAATAGTCTGTAAGAATATCATATTTGAGAATAATTCTACGGCGCTCTGTTACAGTCTCCAGTATTGTATATGCACATTGAAAGTACGGTAGTAATTGGATTGACTTGGTTTCATCTGCTAAGAGTAAAATGTGGCTTCACTGAAGTCTGAGAATTTTTCAGAGTATCAGAATTATTTATTTATTTATTTTTCCTTTTCAGGAAATTTGTCATTGACAAGAAATTTGCCTTTAATCACAAAAGTAATTTTTTTCTGTAAGTAATTGAAGTAGATAACGGTTTTCTTAACATTTCTTGTCTTAACTTTAGGAGGCATGGAGTGTATCAGGCTTGGTGAGACCATTATTGAGTATTCCAGTGATTTCAAGTTTTTTATTACCACAAAACTGAGAAATCCACATTATATGCCTGAACTTGCTACAAAAGTTTCTTTACTCAATTTTATGATAACACCAGAGGGACTTGAAGACCAATTGCTAGGTATCGTTGTAGCGAAAGAGAAGTAAGTTTCCCTTTATGGCAAATAGCCATGTAAAATTTTTATGGTGTAATTCCAAGGAAATAAGATATGAATTTATTGTAAAGCAAAATGAATGTTACATGGTGTAAATGTTGCTCAGTAACAGCTTGAAAAAAAAAAAAAAAAAAAAGTGGTTTTTGCCCTAACAAACTTTTTAGATATGACAACTAGAAACAGATTATCATGTTTACTGTGGGGTAAGTGTCCACAAGCTAATTAAAATAGCAGATGCAAATTCATTGTTTTTTCATGGCAATTTTCTCCTGAAATATTCCTTGAATGTTATAAAACTGTGTAAATATTATTTGAAGTTTAAGTCATTGTTGTGATTTTTGCAATTTGACTGAGCTGCCAGACAAGGATGCAGAATTATGAGGATTTTGTTTTAATTTCATATGAAATAAATGCACAGCACCTCTGAAACTGATTATGGGTTTTATCTGAACCCTCATAGAGATACAGAGAAGTAGTTTCTAGGTTGTACAGAAATGTTTATGCAGTTGGGCTAAATTCTGTTTGCTAAAAAAGTGTTTCCAGCAGTAAACTTCTTCCGCATATCGCATGGTGTTTTTTCAGGCAGCAGAGATATGATAAAGGAAAACTAGGATGTACTGACATGTGCAAAATGCTAAGATGTTAAAATTTAGACCATCATTTCCAAATACTGAACTGAAGTTATGCGAAGAAATATATACTCAGAATTATAAACATATGCTGAACATATGCTGAACAGTAACAACCTATTTCATAGAATCATAGAATCATTAAGGTTGGAAAAGACCTCTAAGATCATCGAGTCCAACCGTCAACCCAACACCACCATGCCCACTAAACCATGTCCCTAAGAGCCTCATCTACACGTCTTTTAAATACCTCCAGGGATGGTGACTCAACCATTTCCCTGGGCAGCCCGTTCCAATGTTTAACCACTCTTTCAGTAAAGAAATCTTTCCTCATGTCCTCATTTAAACTGAAGAGAATATTCACAAATATTTATTGTAGGAAGAAGGAGTCATCTTCATGGGCTTCCTTTACAGTCAGTGGAAGATTAACACTGACTGGTTTTTTTGTATGTGTTTTTTTTCGTTAGACCAGAATTAGAAGAGGAAAGAAATGCTCTCATCCTTCAATCTGCAGCCAATAAAAAGCATCTAAAAGAAATTGAGAAGAAAATTTTAGAAACCTTACATTCATCTGAAGGGAATATTCTGGAAGACGAGACTGCTATCGAGGTCTTGGATTCTGCTAAAATAATGGCTAATGAGATCACAAAAAAACAGCAGGTAAGGAGTGTGTGTATATGTGTTTTCCTTAACAATACATAGAAATTAAATGTTAAAATTTGCAGCTAGCAGAAGGAATGTGAATAAGATGCAAAGCACAAGGAGGAAATTCTGTGCTTGTGAAATGTGAAGAGAAATAAAATTGGATCCGTTCTCAAATCTTCACTGACGGTTTATTCACTCTTTAATTAAAAATGTTTTAAAGAATATGTATGTATCTGTCTATAAAGACTGAGTGAAAAGTAACAAATTCTGAAGTTAAGGTAACATGTTAAGATAAAGGAAGGAACTAATTTTTTAAAACGAGAAGAATATTCAGGGAGACATTAATAATCTGGGTGACCAATATAGGTATGCAAGCCCAGATTCTTTTGTTATACTTGATGCATAAAATATCGGCTGAAGTCAATGAGAGCTAAATAACATTCGTAAAAGAATAAAGATTTTTTTTTTTTTTTTTTTTTTGTAATTACTATAGACTTAACAGAAATCCAGTGCTAGTGTTTTCTTTATGCTGATGTTGGCCTTCCTGCTATTTGTTAATGCCTATCAAATGTAATCTCAAAATACATCTGATGGTCAAATTTTGAAAAACCTTTTTATATTCAAAGTATGGTTTTGTATAAAGCTGATTTACAGTAGAATAACTAGAACTTAAATACATAACCAGTCTGAAATTAATCATATTTTTTAATATTGCAGAGATAAAGATTGATACTTTTGATGCTAAATGATGCGTCAAAACTGTTGTGCCTCCGTTGTTCTTTGTTTTGACTATTGCATCCTGTAGTATAGGTAAATAGATCAGGCAGTACTATGTTAAGGGCAAGTACTCATTTTAGTGTAGTTATCACCTATTGTGATTGTGCATTTTGGAACATAAAAGTTATCTTACTCTGGCGTTACAAAGTGCTGTATAGAAGTATTTTAATAATGTTATTAAGTAGTAATATTTTTGTGCAAAAGAGAATATTTGAAAGCTTTTCTTTATCAACTACTATTCATATTTAGATTGCAGAGAAAACAGAACTTAAAATAGCTGAATCTCGAGAAGGTTATCGACCTATTGCAAAGCATTCATCAGTGCTGTTCTTTAGTACTGCAGACTTGGCAAACATTGATCCCATGTACCAGTACTCCCTTAGTTGGTTTGTTAACCTCTTCATCATCTCTATTCATGATAGGTAAATACAGTCTTTCTGATGTAAAATAAGATGTTTTCGTTTTCTTCTTATGAACAGTTGCCTCTGTTTTGAAAGTTTGAAAATTTACCTCTTAGCCCTCGTTAAATGCAGGTTTTTGAAACAAAATATGATTTGTTAATGATGTAAATGCTCTTTTTAGTTACTGTTTGAGCAAACAATGAACTTGCAAGCATGCGCTTTATTTAAGTATTTTTAAGAATGTGACTTACAGAAAGGGTGAAGGCTGCATTATGAACACTATGAGTGCCACCATCTAACTGGCAAATTGATTTCAGCTCATTATTTTGCTTGGGACTTTTAAAAGAGCTGTAAAACATTGAGTATAAATGAAATTTTGGGGAAATGGGCATCCAAGTCCATTGTGGAGCATGTGGGCCTAATATAATTCCTCTGCAATGCTAAATAGATTTAGATTTCTTAATTGATTTGCCTAAGTTATTCAATTTGAAGTCTCAGTTTGTCACTTCTTTTCTTTTTAGTAACAAATCCAAAATTTTGGAGAAACGACTTCGATATCTAAATGACCACTTCACATACAATTTGTATTGCAGTGTGTGTCGATCACTGTTTGAAAAGGACAAGCTGCTCTTCTCGTTTTTGCTATGTTGTAATCTTCTCATGTAAGCTTATTTTTGTGAAGTCTCTTAATAACAGAAACTAATGATTTTCTTATAATGGAGAAAGGTATTGATGAGATAACAACATGTTCTTGTGCATATTGATAATATAGCCTTTGGAGTAAGATCATGAATGTTTGGGGTTTTCTAAGACTGATAATATTTACAAGTGAAAGAGTATGTGAGTGCATGTATCACTACTATGTTTAGCCTTTGGACACGTTATGAAAAGAATGTTCCTATGCTTATTAAAATCAATGGTTTTGTTGATGATATATCTTTGACTCCCTTTAAAGGACCTGGGTAGTGCTACATAGCATCCTGTGTCAAGAATGATTGCTGTTATTTAAGGAAATGTTTTAGAAAGAAATCTGAGACAGTAATGTGCCATCCCAGCAACTTCTAGGCTTTTGTCTTTGTTTTTCATTTTCTCTCTTCTTTCTCTTTTATCCTTTTGCATACATCATGAGATCTCAGCTGCAGTCCTCTTTTCCACCGGCTTTTTAGTTTCATCTTCCTGTTTTTTGCGTGATTTTGTGCAAATACGTTGTGAAAGGAAAGATAAGTTCAAAATTGCACAATCATAACCGTAATGTGCATATGTATTTAATTACAATGTGTACACACCTGTAGATGGACCATTCTTCCTGGGCCAATTTGTAAGGCTACTATATTCCCAAAACCTATTATTTTCTATAAAGCCTTTAAAAATCAGGAATAATTGCACTTTTTAAAAACAAATACGCAGATATATACCATTTACCTCTTGAAACCCTTACTGTAGTCTTAATCAGTAATTTTTACCATATAATTTTTTAACTATATAGAATACTGAGATCTGATCTCAGCTGTTAACTGCAGTAAAAGTATTACTAAATGGCAGTGAAGCGTAATTAATTTCAAACAACTCTTTATATTATGTAAAATTGTATCTCTATAACTGAATGTTATCCATCTTTTTTTTTTTAATATAGGGCTAAAAATGAAATGGAACATCAAGAGTTTATGTTCTTACTAACTGGGGGTGTGGGCCTCAAGAATAAGTACAAGAATCCAGATCCATCTTGGCTACCAGATAAGAGCTGGGATGAATTATGTCGTGCAAGTGAAATCCCAGCTTTGAAAGGACTGAGGTATAGTAAAATGTTGATGTGAATTAGCCTTAATTGTTTTTGACCAAAGCATGTGTAACATGCTGAAAGAAATGTTTCCTATACATTTTCCAAATGAGTGCCAGAATGCCAACATGGTAAAACCAGCCCCTTTTTTCATCATTAGGTTTGCTTCACTTATTTAAGCCAAACGGTCAGTTGGCTAATTATAATATTTAATTAAACTATTTTCCTAAATTATTTGAGGCGTTCCCTAAAGAAACTTTTCTTTTGTAATGTCTCCATGGTAGAGAAACAGTGTTTCAAGGGGGTCAATGGAGGCCAAAGAAAGTATATGTAGCAAAATTCCACTGCAGTGCTGGGGGAGGAATTTTTCTGATAAAATCTAATCTCCTGAAATTGGAAGAATTTCACCCTGGATTTAAATAGAATTTAACCCTAAATTCTGGAGCCAGTGTGGCTGTACAAGTCTTGCATATAAATGGCTGACAGAGCCTGAATATTTGGAGGATTTGGATCTGATTGCGGAAACACTGCTCTGTTAGAAGAAATTGTTTGGGGCTGTTTTGTGTTTCTCCCTCTTTGGAGTTTTAGTAGTGATGTGGATGATGATCCAGCCTTTAAATAGTCTGAGAGTTGTCCCATTGCAGAGGACGTACTCTGCGTTTTGCGTGAAGGAAAAAATTTTTTTTTCCCTGGTCGAATTCCCTGGTAATTTTCTTCATTGCATAGTGAAGTTTTCCTGAAATATGAGAGGCAGAAAATTCACCCAGACCTATGAAGGATACCAGCAGTGCTGGCTGGAGGAATAGGCAGAACTTATTGTCAACTCGGAGCCTTTCAGATGGAGTCTTGTATGTCAGCAATAGCATGGTGGGAAAAGATTTTTCACTCTTCAGCATGGGGAAGCTCAGCTGTAGGATTATTTGCTGATGTAGATGTGGAGTGGCTTGTATGACAATACAATGTAATTGGCTTTTGATAAACATCAAAAAACAGACTCGGGTATTTACAGTAATTGTAAGTGCTTTTTTTCTCTAGGAGTCATGTCTCTGAAAATATAGGTGAATGGCAAAAAATTTATGACAGCAAAGAGCCACAAAGCTTTCCATTACCAGAACAATTGAGTAATACATTAAATGAATTACAAAAGATGATAATTCTTCGGTGCTTAAGACCAGATAAGGTAAAATGATCTGTTATCAAGTGTTTGTAGACTGTTCCATCTCTTGTAGCATAGTTTGCACTGGTTGTTAAAATAAGTAATCTGTTCTTCTTCATATTTTATTAGAAAATATATGCTGTTCTTATTTTTCAGTTGAGCAATACAAACACCACAAGCATCACCTGAGATCTTATCAGTCTGACATGATTTAATGCATCTTTCAGAGTGTACTCATCGTTCTAGTTTTCAAGTGCTTGTTCATCTTTAGGCTGTTATATACTCAAGAACAGGATATATTAGTCTGAACAAATACACAGAGTATCCAGTACCATGTGCTTTCATACAAAGGGTTCCAAGGCAAAGAGAAATCAAATGTGTTTATTTGAACAGCCAAGGTGAACTTCTAACATGTTGTGCCTTTGGTGCACTTAGCAATTGTATTGTATGTACTTTAGGAACAATCAATATTAGGATTTAAAGTACATATTGCAATTGCTCCTTAGAATTAATTAAAAATAATTACATTAATATTTACGAAGGGGGAATGTGCTGGTCCTCCACATCAGGTAAAGCCTGAATTAAAGTCTTAATGTAATTTAATATTGTTTATATGAGGTATGTTATCTTTTATTTTCTAAAAGCATTATTATGCCTCTTGCAAGGAAAAAAAAAAAGGGGGGAGTGTCAACAAGAGGTGAAACCTTTGTTTCTGAAGCATTCTGCAAGACTAGCCTCAAATCTGTACAAAGCAGAGAGTTTTCTGTAGGCTCAGGAATTTAACTAATATATGGTACATAAGTGCATATTTGACAGCATCTTTTATGTTTAATTTAAGTTAATAGTTTGTATTTACTTTTTTTACCAGGTTGGTCCAGCTATAACAACATTTGTAACCGATAAACTGGGGAAGAAATTTGTAGAGCCACCACCTTTTGATCTAACAAAAAGTTACTTAGATTCAAATTCTGCAATCCCTTTAATATTTGTGCTATCTCCAGGGGCAGATCCCATGTCTAGTAAGTATACACAAAAAGTGAAAACAAAAGCGTAGTACAGCCTTTCAGATTAGGGACCTGAATTTCCCCTTCAATACACAATGAGGATTATTTTGCACTTTGTGCAAGTAGATTTGAGTGCATCATGTCACACTGGTAAAATTCTGTGCTCCCTGAAAATGGGAATGGTATTTTAAACTGAATAAATTTTACACTCTACCTCAAAGCTATGCCATCTTATTGTATGTATGTTTTAACAAAATAGTAATAAACATTTTAAAATATTTTTTTACTGACATAACTTTTTTAGTGAGGAAGTGCTAAAACCTTATGCTTTCTATTCAAGGCCTCCTGAAATTTGCAAATGACAGAGAGATGGTTGGAAATAAGTTTCAGTCCATCTCATTAGGACAAGGACAAGGACCTATAGCTACAAAACTGATTCAAAAAGGAATGGAAGAAGGAACCTGGGTTTGTTTACAAAATTGTCATTTAGCTGTCTCCTGGATGCCGATGCTGGAGAAAATATGTGAAGAGTTTAACAGTGAAAAATGTCATCCAGTCTTCAGACTTTGGCTTACTAGTTACCCTTCACCAAAGGTACATGCATTGCCAAATATTCTGTATTTGGGGAAAGGAAAAGTTGATGACATTTTTAGGAAATATTCATACCCCTGAATGAGCTGATAATACGTAACTTCTCTGAAATACAATGAGGCTGTTGAAGAGATTAATTAAGGACACTTAAAAAAATATAAACATAGTAATACCAAACTTCCTTTTTAATATTTTGATATTGCGATGTGTGATATTTTGTGTACTAGTGAATGGAACTGCATTTTGCCAGCATATATAATTAAGAAGTTTTTATGCTGTCACCGAGGTTTTGTTTCACATGAATTCAAAAATTTAATTTTGCATTTTATTTATAAGGTGCTGAACACCAAGAAAACATTTTAAAATATAGGTTTGTTGTTTACAGCAAGGTCTTACTTTCTAGATGCCTTTTAAGAATTTTTTTTAAAAGCTGTTGATGTTTAAAATGTAATTTATTACAGGTAATTGTTTATATAACAAACACAGAGTAATAATATACTGTTATAACAATATAGCATCTATTCCACACTTTCTGAATGCAGTTTTGCTATTTTTTATTTCTAGTTTCCAGTAACCATTCTGCAGAATGGAGTGAAGATGACAAATGAACCTCCTACTGGTCTCCGGTTAAACCTACTGCAGTCATTTCTTTCTGATCCTATTTCTGATCCTGCATTCTTCTCTGGATGCCCTGAAAAGGAGCTGGTGACTTGCCGATCTCTTGACAGTTTTATTGTTTCTTTTTTTTTTTTTTATTTTATCCACAGATATACTGATTTCTGTCCAGTGAATATTATAAGCTAAAATTTTTACTGTGGTTATGAGTTTAGGTTTTGCAATGATAAAGATGATTAGTTGAGAATTACTCTGCCAGGTAATTTCACGTGGCAATATTTAAAATGGTTTCTTACGCTTTATTAAATTACATACATATTATACACACACATATTACACAATGTACATAAACTCTGAGCATTCATTGGTAGGGCATACCTATCATTACTGAGATGGTAAGAACTGAGAAGATCTTTTCTTGCTACCAGGGACCAGTACTGCAGTGCCCATGTATCCTATTGATAAGTGATGAACCACTTAGCTAATCACTACCTGTGAAGGAAGTGAAAAAACAGTGGGATTACTCAGAGATAGAGTATGGTAATCAATATACACAGGTATAAGTGGGTGCATCTAAGGACTTATATTAAACAATACATCTGTATTTTATATTTGTCTAAGGAGCCTTAAAAATAAGTATCAGGTGCTATTTGAATTCTTATGAAATCAGCTGCCCTTTACATGGAAGAAGAGAAAAATCTTGTGTAATGTTGAGGAACTAGCTAAATGTGCTTGCATATGTGGCAACTATGTGTGTGTTTGTTCCCAAGTCAAATAACCACAGCATACTTAATAGTTGCTTGTATTTGTACCTTAGATGGAGAGTGGTAATAAAATGGTGTGTTCTCTATATAAGTTACAGACTAGCATGAGCATATAGTCTAGTTATAATACTTTTTTGTGTTGTTTTTCTCAAAGGTATGGGAGAAACTGCTCTTTGGAGTTTGTTTTTTCCACGCTCTTGTTCAGGAGAGAAGAAAATTTGGGCCTCTTGGTTGGAATATACCCTATGGATTTAATGAATCAGACTTGCGAATCAGTATCAGACAGCTACAGGTAAAATCATCTATTGCTGCCTTTAACTCTGATCTTGCGAAGCATAGGAACGATCTGATAGTCAAAAAGGAGCAATACACTTAAGTTACATCAAATGGTCATAGATTTTCATTTCAGTTCAGCTACAAAGGCAAGGAATGTCAATCATATTATAAATATTTTCAAAATTACAAATGAAATAAAATTAAAATTTTTTCTTCATGAGATTTAGAATCATACAGACATATGGAATATAATGAGTATATATGAGTATAATAAGAGTTAAAATTGTCATATGTAAGAGCTCACTGTGCCTTAAGTAACATCATGTCAGTGATAGTCACCTATTATGGTGGGTTTTGTGGTTAGTAGGAGGAATTTTTTTTCTACGTATATACTGTTAGTTAAATAGAGCCTCAGACTATTTTCCTTCCCTAAAATGAAATGCTGAACACTACTTGACCTTGAGTCTTCTGCAGGCCCTCTGTGGGAAAGTCAGGAGAGCTAAAACTGTGAATAACAGAAGTTGAGGCTGAACAGTTGGAAAAGTTACCAAGAAGTTAATGAAAGAGATCAGAGTGTTCTGGAGATTGGAAGAAAAATTACATGAAATGCACACTTCTTTATAACACAGAAAAGTGTCCATCTAGAAAGTTTAGACTGGAAAAACTATCCACTTGTAAATAATTCAAGAATGACTTTGACTTACTAATTTAGATATTCATAAGAGGCTTTTACTACTAACTCCTCTTTATTTTAAACAGTAATTTTACCTGAAAAAAGATTTCAGAATTTGAATTTCCAACACTTAAGGAGAAAACTCCATAAACTGCAGTTTTGCATACACTATAGCTTCCAACCCTTTAGTCTGTAGGTCATGCTTGTTCTGCAGATATTTCAAGTCTCTAGAATTACTCACGTCTTCTGTTTCAGTTATTCATAAATGAATATAGCCATGTTCCTTTTGAAGCTGTATCTTACCTAACTGGTGAGTGCAACTATGGAGGCCGAGTGACAGATGACTGGGACAGACGTTTACTGCTGACAATGCTGGATGACTTCTATAATCCAGATATAATTGAAAATCCTCGTTACACTTTTTCTCCCAGTGGCAACTATTATGCTCCACCAAAAGGCACATATGAGGACTATGTTGAGTTTATTAAGGTAAAAAGTAGTAACAAGATTTTGAACTGTTATAATGATGATGTACTAAAAAGGCTTCTCTGCATTAAAAAGGTAGTTTTGCAGCATATTAAACTGTGTGCTTGGCTTCTTGCCTAACATCCTTGTATGATCCTTGCCATGATCTAGAACGTTTCTGAGAGGGAGAGGGAATCAGTAAGTAGACAGGAGGACCTAGTACAGATAATCAAGAATTCCTTGGAAATGGCTTTCTATAAGTAAGGTGATGGCTCTATCACCAGTAATGCTGTCTGCAAATCCCTGCCATTAAGGTCCTTATCCACCTTCAATTGAAGTCAGTGGTAGTTTTTCTCTCAGCTTCTTAAAGAAGACTTGGATCTAATTCCTAGCATGCTGCTTTATCTCATGCAGATATTTATTGTTTATTTTATCTTAGGGTCTTCCCTTTAGTCAGCAACCAGAAGTATTTGGTTTGCATGAAAATGTGGATATCTCAAAAGATCTTCAGCAAACTAAGATCCTCTTTGAATCTCTGCTTTTAACACAAGGAGGAGGCAGTCAGGGAACTTCTGGAGGTGGTGACAGCACTCTCTATGAAATTGCAGATGATATTCTCAGCAAGGTATTGTATAATACCAATGACTCCAATTTGTCTTTTTACGGAGCAGAAATTCTTTAACTAGAATCTTTAGTGTCAAATTGATTTCATGTTGGAGGAAAAACCTCCTGGGAGGAATTTAGTGCAATATGAAAGTAATAAATAGGTAGGAGATAGGAGACAGAGAGAGAAAACAGAGCAAACACAACTTGGAAGAATAGTTGATTCATTCATGTGAACAAATTTAAAATTAATAAAATTGAAACGTTTTCCTAACTTTTCATGGTATGAAAAATTTTAGGTGGTTTTTAAAAGATAAACATCACTTAAAAAACCCTATAATTTTTATTTGGTTTAAACTACTAAATACTGTATTGATAAGATAGTCATCAGAAAGTTTAATGGTATCTATTACTCTGCAATTTTTCACATTTGCATACTTTTAATATAATACCGATGCATAACGATATATGGAATGATTTCCAAATATGTTGTCATTTACAGCTTCCAAATGATTTTGACATTGAAGGTTGCTTAAGTAAATATCCTGTGAGATATGAAGAAAGTATGAACACTGTGTTGGTGCAAGAAATGGGAAGATTTAACCAGTAAGAGTGTTATATTTTATTAAATGTAACTGAAATCATTCCATTCGCAGAAGAAGTTTTCTTGCGAATCATACATTGTAAACCTTACGTTGTGTGAAATACTGTATTTATTTTGTTCCCTTCTAACTGTCTACAGTCCAAGCACCATTACTCCTTGTGGAAAGTCAGAATGTAGGATAGATGTCAGGAAAAATGATCTAGTGGCAAAATGAACTGAAAGAGAAAAATGATAGAAGAAGGGAGTCTGAGGAGACACTTGGAAAAGAGAATGTGAACAATATTTTTGTTCCTTTTTTTTTTTTTTTTAAAACGTCACTTTCTCTTTCACCATCTTTATCTTCAATTATATTTTATTTTCTTCATATTTCTGACCTGTAGGGTAAAGGGGTTAGAAACTAATACACGCCCAGTTATAGTTTATTAAACCTTTTCCTTGATAGTTGGAAATATTTCTGCTTAGTTCTTTATTGTCTCATATGCTTCTGTTTTAAATCTTTCCTTTTTTTCCCCTTTCCTGATGCCTTTCTTCCTGTACCACCTTTTCACAATTACTCTCCTAGGATCACAAACCTATAATCACTTTTATTTTTCTCTTGGGTCCTCTGTCTCTCTTTTGGCTTTGTTTCCTAATTTTCTTTCTTATCTTCGTCTGCATCTCCATTCTTTCTTCCCTGTTTTTCTCTGTTCTCCTTCTTTTCTATTTGTCTCTTCACATCTCCCACTTCATTTTCTCCCAAACTTTCAGTGATGCTCTCTGGCCTTCAGTCTCCAAGTTTTCCTTTGTTGCAGACCCTACCCACCTCTTCTTTTGTCATCTAAACCTTTTTCCTTCATCTAGTATATGGTGTATACATTTAGAGTTCCAAATTTATCCTCTTACCAAACAATACAGAGTATATCAGAGATAACAAAATAGTTTATTAAGCTGTTCATAGTTTTAAATAAATCGGCACAAATGCACAAATCCGTGACTTTACAGATGTGGCTAATTACGCAGTTATATAGCAGCTATACAAGTTTTGTGGATGGTTCCATAATCCAGTTTTTTCTTTTTTTTTTTTTCCAGTGAGGATGTCATGTTTTACAAATGATGCAAAACATGTGAAAATTTTGTTTTACTTTTTAATTCTAGTTTAATCCGAACTATTCGTATTACGCTAATTAACCTGAAGAAAGCCATTAAAGGACTGGTTGTTATGGATGCTGAACTGGAAGCTCTGTGTGGCAGTCTACTTATTGGAAAAGTTCCTGAGAATTGGGCGAAATGTTCATACCCAAGTCTAAAACCATTAGGGAGCTATATTCTAGATTTTCTAGAAAGGCTGAAATTTTTACAGGTAACGTACAAGAAGCAGTACTACCAATTATTTAATCTACTTCTTCATATAATTTGTCCTTTACGTTAAAGGAGTATTGGGAAAGGAGTGATAGATTTCGCTTAGATTTTGAGTACAGTTATGTAGAAAATGGTCAAACCATATGGGATTTGTCTCTTTCTGATTACTGAATGTGTCATTTTCCTCTTTCCAGGATTGGTATGAATTAGGGAAGCCCACAGTTTTTTGGCTGTCAGGATTCTATTTCACTCAAGCTTTCTTAACTGGAGCTATGCAAAACTATGCTAGGAAGCACAGGATCCCTATTGACCTTCTGGGATATGAATTTCAGGTAGAGATAAATTATAAATGCGTATTTTATTAATCTGAGTCCTGATATTGCAGTGAGATGTAGTGGTAAGTAAATCCTGACTGGAAGGTTCATTTTACAACTAACTCACTGCAATTTGAAGACATACATTTAATTCCTTGGTAAGGTAGGCATGTTAAATAACATCCGTAAAAGAGGTGCATTAAAAGTTCTATCATTGGGCCTGGACCTCCACTAAAGAAAACAGCCTATAGAGTACATATTTGTCTGTGTGATTAAAACCTTATTTCATAACCTACAATAAAGATAATTAACAAACCCACAGAAATCTGCTATCTTTATAGTTTTGTATAAAAGTAGTACTGAAAGGAAGGTATTACTATATTATTCTCATTTTGGATTGATCTGAAAATCGGCTATTGGCATAATACCTCAAAAAACAAACAGCTGTGACAGTTTAGTAACATGGAACGCTTATTTCTTGTAGGTTATTCCTCAGGATACTGCTGATACTGCACCAGAAGATGGTGTTTATATCCACGGATTATTTTTAGATGGAGCTCGCTGGGACAGGACCAAGTCAGTAACAAAGTGGTTTACTATGCTTCTGGAAAGCTTTCTTAGGTGCTCAAACAAGATTTGTTTAAATACTTTAAGTGATACTTTTCATATTATTGAAATAACACACCAAATGAAATACTCTTTCATGGGTGGAAGATGGGGAAGAAAAAAATAAAAACCCCAAGCAAGCAACAACCAAAAAACACAGGTCAAAACCCTCTTTGGTTTAACACCAAGCCACAAATAATTACTTTGTTGCTTTCTCTCACCAGGGGAATGTTAGCTGAGCAGTATCCCAAATTGCTCTTTGATATGATGCCAATCATTTGGATAAAGCCAAGTGAGTATAATTTCTCTGAAGTGTGAGCTATTCAACA
The DNA here is from genome assembly GCF_000699105.1 of Pygoscelis adeliae. Classification (NCBI taxonomy): domain Eukaryota; kingdom Metazoa; phylum Chordata; class Aves; order Sphenisciformes; family Spheniscidae; genus Pygoscelis; species Pygoscelis adeliae. The sequence goes on from NW_008824598.1 coordinate 608,022, forward strand.
AGAAATTGCAACAGTGAATTCCTTTTTTACAGAGGATCAATGCTCATACCCTCACCAAAGTACTCAAATGTACACAGAATTCATGTGCATCCGACCTATGACTTTTACATTAAAACCTGGGCCTGCTAGCTTGACTCAGTCCCATCTCATCTGAGCAATGGGCCTGTCCCTCTCCCCACAGATGTTTATAATTATGGATTAGACAAAAGGACTAGTTAAATTAATTTTTAAATATATTTAGGTGCTGTCCAATCTATTTTTTCAACCAAAAGTTAATTTGGGTAGGAAAGCACATGGTGCTTGAATTCCTGGCTCTACTCGAGGAGAGCTTTTAATTGACTTAGAGACATGATTTAGAAAGGTTTGCTCAGGTTATTTTTAGCTGCTATGCTAGTTGTCTGTCATACTAGTCAGATATTTTCCGTAACTCTTGTTTTCTTTGGTCAGGAGCAGTAAATCCCTGTTTTAATTCATGCACTTAAGCAGGACTTTCTACTGCCACTGTTGCAACTTAGATGTTATTAGCTAATAGGCAGTCTTACAAAGTTTCCACTTTTTCTACCAGTGCTTTCTCTTGAGGTTGGATGAATCTATTCAGACATGCATGATTTTAGACTTTGCACAAGTTGCATGTGAGCAGTCTAGGCATACAAAGAGCTCCTGCAGAGTTGTGTCCTTGGATCTCAGGTGACTTGAATTGCAGCTAGGTTCTGTGATTGCTGGACCAGAATTCTTGTGGAGCTGTTAAAGCATAGTTTTATACACCAGCTTTTAACTATGTAACTATTCAGATTTTAATGTGTCTTTGAATGATTACAAAGCTGATAGAATCACAGAAAGGCATCGAGTTCTGAAAACAAATTGTAGTTAAATTAGTAGTGTTTAAAATCAAAACAAACCACACAAGAAAACACAAAAAAAGGACAGATAATTTTATTATATTACTGTCATGGTTTAACCCCAGCCGGCAACTGAGCACCACACATCCGTTTGCTCACTACCTCACCCCCCAGCGGGACAGGGGAGAGAATTGGAAGAGTAAAAGTGAGAAAACTTGTGGGTTGAGATAAACAGTTTAATAATGGAAATAAAATAAAGTAAAATAGTAGTAGTAGTAATAATAATAATAATAATAATAAAAATATGCAAAGCAAGTGATGCACAATGCAATTGCTCACCACCCACTGACCGATGCCCAGCCAGTCCCTGAGCAGCAGCCCCCCCCAGCCAGCTTTCCCCCAGTTTATGTACTGAGCATGACGGCACATGGTATGGAATATCCCTCTGGCCAGTTTGGGTCAGCTGTCCTGGCTGTGCCCCCTCCCAGCTTCTTGTGCACCTCCAGCCTTCTCAGTCGGTAGAGCGTGGGAAGCTGAAAAGTCCTTGACTTAGTGTAAGCACTGCTCAGCAACAACTAAAACATCGGTGTGTTATCAACATTATTCTCACACTAAACCCAAAACACAGCACTGTACCAGCTACTAGGAAGAAAATTAACTCTATCCCAGCTGAAATCAGGACAGTTACTCACAAAACAATTTTGCATTTTTATTTAGCTTTAAGGATGTTAACTGTAAATACTTAATAATTGTATGTAGATTATGTTTGTATCAATAAATCTGCTGAATGTAATAAATTGTTTTGTTTTTTTTCTGAAGCTGTAAAATCAGACATGAAGAAGTCTAATGCGTATGTTTGCCCACTCTACAAGACAAGCGAGCGTAAAGGAATCTTATCTACTACTGGACATTCTACTAACTTCGTCATTGCTTTGACGCTTCACACAGATAAACCAGTTCAACACTGGATCAAGCGAGGTGTTGCGTTGCTCTGCCAGCTGGATGACTAACTTTTGACAGTTCAGATACAGACTTCACAAGATCGTGTTCTTTTTGTTGGCTTAATGAGGAAGTGAAACATACTGTGTAAAAGAAACATCTGGACTTTTTTATATTAAAAGAGGGCATGCAAATATTTTCTGATCCTCAATATTTTGTCTTAAATAAGTATGTATTCTTATTAGCATCTTTACAATCTATAAAAGATACAGCTAGGATTTTAGCCTTTGGTAATATTAATGTGTAAACATCAACTTTATGCATTACTTGAATATCACAAAATATATCTTAATGGAAAATGAAAATAGTCTGCACTTTCTGAGAGAAACGTTACAGTTAATGAACTTGAAGCATTAAGAGTGCTGAATCATGTGAGTGGAAAGCTAGTAGCTAGTAAGTTTGGGGATTTCAGTCAGGATTTATATATAGCCTATGTTCTGTCATAGCAACAGCGAAGATTGCAGTATGAGAAATCATTTAACTATCTATAGTAGGTACTTCTGATGCCTTCCTTGCTCAGCAAATTCATCTTTTCAGGATTTAATTCAGATATTCTGATGTTTGTAAGGGTGTTTTTCCAAATAGTTTGTTTGAAGAATAAATGATAAAATCTCCCTTATGACCACCTGCCATAAAATGTTATCTGTTTCCCTGTTGCTCCAGAGGGGCAGTCCAGTTTCAATTCCTTCACTGATTCTGCACTGTTGTTTTCTTTTAAAGGGAAAACAAACAAACAAAAAAGAATTACTCAAGAATTCTTTCTAGATCTCCTCTAGCAAAGAACTATTTCCGCCTTGAATTCAGACACAGCCATCATCATTTCTTTGTAAGGATCCCTCCGTAAAATACAGTAGGAGTAAATTAAGCACATGAAAGTCTCACTCCATCCTACTTTCACTATTATAACTAGGCATCTATGTCCTTCATTTCCTTGCTTATTGTGTGTTACACCAGCATAACTTTTCAGCATGGGTCTGTCTTTCTGAAACTGTGCTTTTCCCTCTAGAGACTCTATAGGTTTATCTTTTGTTTGCTTTTCTATTTAGTATGTGAATTGTGATTAAGCAATCAGAAACACATAGTAATTTTTAATAGAGCTCTTGCTTGATTATATTTGCTTGTTTATGTTTACTTTCATTGTTTTTAGTTTTTCTTTTTACTCTGTCTTACTCTTTTAAGTAAGCTCCTAACAGTATCTTCAGTTTACTCTCTTAGGAAAGCACTAAAGAATTTTCTTTCCATAATGTAATAGTTGCTACTTATAGTTCTCAAATTCTCATTCCAAAAACTGTTAACAAGAGTATTTTTACAAAGAAACTGGACTTCTAATTCCTGCTTTTGCTGACACCATTTGTCAGGTCAGATTATTAAACATAACTAACCTATATGAAAGAAACATGGAGAAAGTCCCAGAGTATCTTATGATTGGGTATTTATAGTGAGCTATTAATGGACGTAGGCTCCACTGAGATCATTTTCAATCCTGAAAATATCACTTTCAACTTAATAATCACTTCTTCAAAGTGTGAGGCCTTCCCTCTTTCAGAAGGTGAGAAAAACCAGTATATTTTCTCAATTCATAGGAAAATTAGTAGTCTTTTTACAAAAAAGAAATTGTCTAGATTTAAAATGTTTATATACTCATTGTACTATAGGCATAATTGAATACTGACAGTTACTTGTCTGTATATTTTGTTAATATATTTCTCTTTTTTGCTACATGTACAATTACAGAGCAAGGCTTTGCAATCACACATTAGGTGGATCAGGTAACAAATTAAATGATGCAGGTTTACTATGAATTACTGCTGCTCAACTTTAAGATGTTTCTAGAATTATTCCAAACTTTGTAAGTGGCATGTTGACAACTTCCTTCATTTTGCTGTGCTCATTCATTTTGCTAATTTATTTATTTGCTTTCAGTTTTACTTACTCATGTTATTTTACTTTGCCCTGTATTTTTGGTTGTTTTTTTCAGGCCAACTCTCTTGAAAGACAGAAGTGGAAGTTTTGATAAGGTAAAACAGATGAGAAGTTTGAGCCTAACAGAACATCGGTGATTTTAATCTGTAATAGCATATAGCTGAATATACAAAAAGAACAGTGTGACTGCTTATGCATATAACAGTGTACATCTACACACATTATACTATTTAATGATTGATTTGATCATTAATAATTTTTATGATTTCCTCTTAAATTTTAACATTTAAACTTAACAAATCATATAAAAGGGATTAATTTCTATGCTCCGTTGTTTGTATTACAATCTTAAAAGGGTAAATATATTTTTAATTGAACCCTTTCAACTTGGCAAACTTTTTTTTAAAAAACTAATGCTATTCTTAAGCTTTTTTTTTTTAAATTCATTCCATTGTGGTTACACCAGTGTTTTTTATTTCTGCTTGTATTTCGATATATATCGTTGCAGTATTTTATATATATCCCTTACAAGTGTTAGAAAAAAACAGGCATGCATTGAAGAAGAATGCAGAATTGTAAGTTTATCTGTTCTAAATGGCTGTAGATTATGTACATAAGGTGGTAAAGTTGGTCCTTTTTCAAGCATGGAATTTGATGTTGTTTCAGTTGGAAGGCTGATGCATGTAATAGCACAAAACTACAATACTTTCCTGACTACAAGACACGGCCCTAAAGGTATCTTTGTTGAAACAGTTTGAACAAAGGCTATTATTAAAAAATTTCATGTCCTTCACTTGCCCTTCACTTCCAGGCCCTCTGTGAACAAACTGAAAAAACATCCCAAGTCTTATTGCATGTCTGTTTTCCTACCAAGGAAACATCAGAGCACAATTGTGATGATATTTGAGTGTCTAAAAGACTTAAGAGGGAATGACTATTTATCTGAAAACTAAGATTTACTTATTTTTGTTGCTTTCTTATAAGTAATGCCAGAACAAGTAGCTATTCTATATGTTCAGTCTGTGGAACAGAGATAAAAGCTAGCACGTGCTATTGGAATAGAAAACCTTAACTCTGTTCTTAATAGAATAACTCTTTGCATTGCAAACTTAAATACTTGGGAGAAGGCTGGAGCTTGAGATGGAGAAGTTCCGATTGATTTATTTTAAACTATGTTTCATTTCTCTTGATACTTAAACAGTGATTGCTATTTCTATTACTCCAGATTTAACCTGAAGATTTAACATCTGCTTCCAATTAAAAAGCAGTGTTTCCCAACGAAAAGTGATCCGAGTTGTGCTGATTTGCCATGTATAATTCTATATATCCATTCAATGATGATTCTGATGATGAAATCCCTACCCAAGAAGCTATTCAGGAAAGCTTACAAGATAGGCATAAAACTGAAACAAGTGGCAGTGCAACAGAGGATGAAAGGTAGTAAGTTATTACTTCTATTTTGTGTGTTTTCTTGGCATTATTATAAGCGTGTAGTAACCTTATTTTCCTTTGTGACTCCATATGTTGTATTGCTATGACCTTGTCTCATGGATACTGGAAACCACTGGTAGCTCAGTTGTTCTGAGTTCTCCCTGAAAAAGTATACCCGTTTCCTCAAAAATATGGAATGTATGAAACTTTCAGGTGGCGTTTTACATCAGTATCTAAATGAGTACAAGGCTTTATGAAGAAGATAAGTATGTGATGTAAACATAGATTGGTATGGTAGCTTTCCCTCATTTTAGTATTAAATTGTTGGCTTTTGTGTGAATAATCCAATATTTATAGTGGCAGGGGAAGACCAACAAAAAAAGTGTTCTAATGTGTTAAACCCTGACAAAACCTACGTAACTTACAGAAATCTAACATGTAGTCTAGACTTGAGTATTTAAATTAAGGTATAATTATATTCTGAACTTCACATTAGTTTTTACTTCTCACTTTATTTTTGTTCTGTTTATGCAGTTTCCAGTATATTGCAAGTAAAGAACATGGAAAGATAATTGCAGCAATTCGGACAGTTAAGTACAAATACACCGCACTAAGCCTATACCCCTAGGAATCACTTGGGTATTGCATTGTTGAGCAATGCCTGCATTTTAGGTGTCTGATCACCTGATTTAAGTGCAGTTGTTCTTTATGTAAGTCTTGGGGGAGGAGTAAGGCAACTAAAAACGGGACACCCAAAAGCTAACTTATTAGATAGGAACATGGTACTGGGATGGGTTCAAATGTCATTCCTCTCAGAGATTCCAGTACTTCACCTCCTGGAATTAGGGGAAAATGCCAGGCCTTTTTTGTAAAATAAGCAACAGGATGGCAAGGCCCTAGTCAATTAATACTTCATAAAAGCATTTGCCACTTTGAGAGATACCCAGATTAAAATCCCTTCTCTAACTGAAGAGTGTTCCAGAATAGTTCCTTAACTGCCAAACTTGAGTGTATTCCAATATGAGATGCTCTTAGTCTGCTCCTCTGAAACTTCTACTTTTTGTGGTATAATCAGTTTATATACTGAGTCACAGAGATAACTAAACAATGAGCGTAAGTAGTACAGCTGTTTGGACAGTTGTCTGGCAGTGGGAAACCTTCAGCTCATTCCTTAGACACGTCATAGTAGTTACAGAGATATTTAGTGGAGTAGGAATCAAGAAACCAAGTCTTTTCTGGAAAAGCAAATGCTATAAATGTTCCATACACAATGGAGAATATGTCTAAACTCTAGTTACACTTGCTGTCTGGCCTTATGAATATATAATTCTTCCATATGTAGGAGAACTTCAGCAGCAGAGATTGAGAGCGGTCTGTCTCCTCACCCTATAGTTGTAACTAACAGGACAGACTGCCTTCTCCCAGGAATGACGGGATAAAAAATGAGAACAGAAACCAGGCCTTTACTTAAACAGGACTTCCAGCCAAGAAAGTTTTGCTGTTTCTTGATGAGATACAAAATTGAAAATATAATCACTTATGTTGATTAAAGATCCAATAAGATTGTTAGTAAAAGCAGGAATAATGAGATAGGTCTCATCCGTGAAACCAGCTTCATTTTACTTCTGCCAACCTAAATATTTTTTCTTACAGTTTCACTAGGATACCTGTATATACATTAAAATTTCATGCACTATTGCTCATGAGAGGGTTGTATTTGAAATATTTTAGTCATATTATTATAATAAGTTTTTTCAATGTATAATTTAAAATGCTTTGTGAGTCAATGTCAATCATTGATTGTTCCATTCATGTAAACCACCCTCTGAGAAAAAATTGCTTTGACAAAGCAAGTTGTTTATTCTAGATATACTGATGGGATAAATGGCACACAAATTAGTTGCCTGAATTTTGTTTTATGATGAGTAATGGGATATGTGTCTGTCTTAAAAATATCACAGGCCAAGAAGAGGCCTTGATGAAGTTGGTGAAGCACAGTTCTGCTTTTGAAGAAGCAGATCAGCAAGGCTGGCTTCCTGTGCATGAAGCTGCAGCACAGCTAAATAAGAACATCCTTGAAATAACTTTGAAAGGTACAGAGTCCTTCTGGTTTTCCACCAAAAAGTTTTACACAGTCGGGTTTGATGAATCATCCAGCTTCAAATGTGTTCTGCTTTTCTGTATTTCAGCCTCTCGTGCCATTACGTGGGAACAGACCACTCTAAAAGGGGAAACACCTCTCTTGGTGGCAGTAAGAAATTGCTTTGTAGACAATGTCCGCTTTCTCCTGCTCAATGGCTGCAATCCCAACGTTAAGAATGAAGAGGGAGATTCTCCTTTAGTTATAGGTGAATACCTTATTTAGGGGTGGAGAGATGAGGGAATGAGGTGAGATTATAGTTACACATTAGGTTTCAATTTGGCATATTTGACTTCAAATCAATATCTAAAATATTTTGCTATAAGGAGCAAAAAATGTTAACCTCAGTATTGAATGTGTCTGTCTCTGTCTCTTTTTCTTTAAGACTTTAAATGAGCTGACAATTCAAAGTTAGGGATTGTCACCACAAAGTTCTTAGCATTATTTATTAATTAAGGTATTATCCTTATTGGTCTACTAAAGTATGGGAAACATAGAACTAGGAGAAGCTAAAAATCTTTCCCCGAAGTCTGATGCAATGCATTGAGCTCCAGATGCCTACCATTTTCCATCCCTCAGTTGCAAAGAGTTTGAGGTTCAGGATGACCATACATCTTTTTCCTCAAAAAATCAAATAGCTTTCTCAATGAAGTGCAGAGTATCTTCCTCTTCCTTGGCATCATTTATGCAGTGGTGCCAGATAACCAGGTCCTCCTGCTGCTTCATGCTATTACTGTTCTTCATGTCTGCAGGCATAAAACATTCATATTCTCTGCTTACATGGTATCTCTTTCATTGCATCAGCTTCTCTTTGTCCAAAACCCATGGTAATTGGTTTTGATTTTCAACAATTATAGCAAACCAGCCTGATTTATCTGCATTACATAGAGCGTAAAACAGTGTGTGTCCCTATTCAGACATTGTTGGAATTAATCCAAGTATGACAAGTGAAGAAGCTAGCCTGGCCTAAATTCTAGGTTCACTTCTCTTTGATTTTTTTTTTTTTTTTTTCAGTTGAAGAAGGAGGTCTCATACCTAGCATCACTCTTAGTGTGAATGCCATTTTAATTTGATCATGCGTAAGAACTGTAATTCTTGATTTGTAAAGAACCATATTTTGCCAAGATGTTTTTCTAAAATGTTCTGTGTTTGTTTCATTTGCTTCCTTCAATTTGGGCTATGATGCTGTTACTCTTACTGAGTCCTGGCCAAAAAAAGGAAAGAGTATTCTCATTATCTGTGTTCTAAAGGAGTGCTGTAAGTTTCTTGGATGAACCTGTAAGTTTTTCTGTATTGGAAGGGTGTTTTTTTCAAAACTATTGTTAAAGGAAGAGAAAAAAGCCTACCAACCATCCGTAGGACCCCCAGTCCATCCTTTTGAAATTACTAAACCTTCTAGTCAGGGCCACCTGCTTAGAAAAGATGTAGAGAATTCCTAGGTACTTTTCAAGTGCATTATATTAAAATGCACCATCCCCCAAGAAGGGGATGTATGGGATTTATCTAAAGCAGCCGTGTAGGTTACAGATAATGGGATATCATAGGTTATGTCCATGGTATCATAGGTATGCTGTCAATGGTATTTCAAGCAGCTGTGGCACATGAAGCTTCTCTGCCTAATCTGTCTCGGTGAAGGGCACTCACTGTTCTAACCCGCACAGCCTGGAAGATCAAAGAGAGAAGGAGGGAAAGGCGTTGCTTATTCATTCCATCCACTGGAGCCAATGCAAATTACTCTTTTAAGATCCTTACTGACTTAACAGATCCGGCTTATTAAGCTAAGAAGGCATATGACATAGTAATTTTAAACTTTGTTTCATATTATGCTAACTGCTTATGAAGATGAAATAGAGCGCTCTGAGCAGGCCAACTCCTGACCACACCAAGTCCCTGTATATGATCTCCATCTGGTGGCAAGGAAAGTTGCATTCTGTTGCATTATCAAACACAACAGAGGATTACAGAGAGAAAAAGAGATTACCATAAAATTATTCATTTGTATAGTTAATGTTACCCTGGAAACAAAGAACAGACTTGTTGATAAGTTAAACCTTTCAGTGTAGTGTGACATTTCTTAGTGTATAAGTAGGACTGCCAGGAACAGCTCAAGCTTTCCTGCGCTGCCACGTAACAGAAGCCATAGTGCCTAGAATAGTATTGAATAACGTTCTGGCTGATACTTCGCTTATTGTCTTACAGCAATTAAACATGATTCATATGAGATTGCCTCCTTGTTGATAAGTTCTGGTGCAAAAGTGAATTTGCAGTGTGTCCACAAGAGGACTGCCTTACATGAGGCAGCCAGACTGGGCAAGAAGGATCTGGTGAAGCTTCTCCTTCGTTCTGGAGCAGATCCTGACCCTCGCAGTGGATATGGGCTCACACCTCTAGCACTGGCTGCACAGATTGGACATACAGAAATTATGGAGCTCTTATTGCAAAAAGGTGAGACTTTATTATATAGGATGTTATAGGAAGAGAAGGCTCAGGGTGGGGGTCTATCTTGTCAGTGTTATAAATATCTAATGGGATGGTATAAAGAAGACAGAGCCAGATTCTTCTCAGTGGTGCCCAGAAACAGGACAAGAGGCAATGGGCACCAACTGAAACCTAGCAAATTCGGTCTGAACATAAGAAAGCACTTTTTTCTGTGAGGGTGATTGAACATTGGAACAGGTCACTCAGAGAAGTGGTGAGTTGTATCCCCATCCTTGGAGATACTAAAAACCTGACTGGACATTGTCCTGGGCACCCTGCTGTAGCTGACCCTGCCGGAGCACAGAGTTGGACTGGATGATCTCCAGAGGTTCTATCCAACTTCAACTATTCTGTGGTTCTGTTTTACAAATCAGTAGATTGATTTAGTAACGTGTAGGTTCAGTGGTGGTGTTCTTCAAGTGAGTAGAAATTGTAAGCCACATGAAATGTTTAAAGCCCAAATGGGACAAAGTGAATCCTCTTTCCAGCAGAGAAAAGTACTTCTAAATGCAGAGGTAAAAAATTGTTCTTAGCTTAGTAGCCAGTAAAACTTTGCATTACTGAAGTGAAAGGATATGAACTGTTATCATGTTACTGAGTGTACAGCCTGTAGTGTTAATAGATCCAAACATATACAAAATATATTTTTAGAGATTACTTACTTGTAGCAAACTGTAGTAGTCATCAGTGAATGCTTTGCAAAACTGCAAGCAAATCTGACACATGGCAGGAGATATTTTGTCTGCATTTTTGGATGGCATCTTAATTTATTTGAAGAATTTGACTTCCAAATTGTGTGAGTTGAGGTTCGTCTAAAGAATTCCTAGTATCTAAATTTCATGTTATAAGATATATATGTGTGTGTGTGTATATATACACACACATATATATTCCCTCTAAAGTAGTTAGCCTATTTACGCACATTTTTATTAGTCTTCTGAAAGTTCTGTGATTGGATTAAAACTGGTTATTTTAAGATATGCCTTCAGAAATAGCAGCAGAAGTAACTTTCCTTACTAAAGAAAATTAAATGCTGTCTGCACCAAGAGGATTCTTGTGATGTAGTTAAGTAAAGGCCTGATAAAGACTACATCTTCATAATAGTCAAATATATTAATATTTTAGCAAATAGTTGTAATTGGTTTTAAATGCAATATTGTTTTCTCATGTAGACAGGTCACTTTAGGGAAGGCCTGACAAGACATTTATGGTGGGGAATCTTATATGATGGCTCAGCAGCACTGGAACTGGATTGTATGAACTGTTTTGATACTGGGTTCTCTCATATTTACAGTTATAGCTGTCTGGTCTTCGTAAAGTAGAAGAATTGAAATGCATTTTATCTAAACCAAAAAACAATTGTTTGTATGAATAAGAACCAAACCCCTTGCTTGCCTAGTTCTAGCAGCAAGTCTTACTGTGTAATTGTGTTCAAAGCAATTTGGACCTTCTTGTTCCCAGGACTACATAAACACATCTAAAACCAAGGATCCGACATGAAGGTTTAGGCCCATAGTGGTTTTATTTGGTGAAGAATAGAATTCGCAATACGTGTCGCTGGAGGGTTGGAGATATTAATTACTGCTGGCTATTTACAGTGACTACTGTGAAAATCCTTGATGCTTCTTTCCAGGTGCGGATGTTCTTTCACAGGCAATGGATTGCGCTTCTGTATTATTTGAAGCAGCAGGAGGAGGAAATCCAGATTCTCTGAGTCTTTTACTAGAATATGGGGCTGATGCCAATGTACCAAAGCACTCGGGTCATTTGCCAATCCACAGAGCTGCATATAGAGGACACTTTCTGTGAGTTAATATACTTAAAAATCAAGTAATGGGTGACACCAGAAATACTAATTTTGCTAATTCTACCTTACTCAAAGCAGGCAGCAAATCTGTAGTTTTGTAGAAGGAATTCTTTTTGACTGCGTAAATGTGAGTTTTCTGCGTCTGAAAGGGACCAGTCAGGATAAAATCTTCATCATTTTAGGATGAACATACTAATTCCTATAGTATTTACCCACTTGGCACAAATAGTAACACTGTCCAGCCTGATATTGAGGTTCTTGGGACGTCCTCACTCTCTTTGGGTATGCATCATCTCCACCCCATCACAGGAGGGTAAACGTACTAAATAACCCTTATCCCCTAAGTCTATTTGTTTATCCCTTGTCCTGGTTTTGGCTGGGATAGAGTTAATTTTCTTCCTAGTAGCTGGTACAGTGCTGTGTTTTGGATTCAGTATAAGAATAACGTTGATAACACACCGATGTTTTAGTTGTTGCTGAGCAGTGCTTACACTAAGTCAAGGACTTTTCAGCTTCCCACGCTCTACCGACTGAGAAGGCTGGAGGTGCACAAGAAGCTGGGAGGGGGCACAGCCAGGACAGCTGACCCAAACTGGCCAAAGGGACATTCCATACCATGGGACATCATGCTCAGTACATAAACTGGGGAAAGCTGGCCGGGGGGGCCGCTGCTCGGGGACTGGCTGGGCATCAGTTGGCGGGTGGGGAGCAATTGCATTGTGCATCACTTGCTTTGTATATTCTTCTTATTACTATTATTATGATTATGATTTTATTTCAATTATTAAACTGTCTTCATCTCAACCCACGAGTTTTCTCACTTTTACTCTTCCAATTCTCTCCCCCACCCCACTGTGGGGGGGAGAGTGAGCAAGTGGCTGAGTGGTGCTCAGTTGCCAGCTGAGGATAAACCACAACATCCCTATTTTAAAGACAGGAAGGCTCCTGGAAGTTACTTATGCTAAAATCACAACCGATAAGTGAGAAACAAGTCTTCAATACTAGGAATGTTGCGTTGTGGTTAAGAATCTGAGGATTCTTAATTCCTATGTTAATATTTAAATATAATTTCATTAATATATATCAAACTTAAACATATTGTATATATTAAATCATGTATTATATGTATTCATGTAATAATATATTATGTTCTATTAATTCCCTAATTCCTATAGGTTAAGCAGTAACACCGTGCTCTTGACATTCAGGAAAAGCTTCTATTGAGAAGGAATCATTATTCCTTTAACAAGGAATGGGGTTGTTCATGAATAATAGTATAATAGAATAATATTTTATATGTAATAGGTGTAAAGTCAGTATGCTGGCTAACAATTTAATTGTTAGCAATGCGAGTCAATGCAGAGGTATAGCATGCAGTGGTACTGATTTGGTGGATTAAGACAGTTGCATACAGTCATGATGAATTCTGAAGCCCGGCAACACAGAGAAATTCAAAGATTGAGCTAGATGAACCAGTATGTTTAAGATTCTGAGATTATTTTTTTTTAATTTCTTCAGAGCCCTAAAAAATTTAGTTCCGGTTACTAATTTTGATGCCATTAAAGAAAGCGGGATAAGTCCAGTTCACTCGGCAGCAGCAGGAGCACATCCTCAGTGCCTTGAGTTTCTCCTCAAATCTGGGTTTGATGCCAATTTCATGCTGGATCAAAGAGTTCGCAAGGGGTATGATGACCACCGGAAATCAGCATTGTACTTTGCTGTTTCCAACGGGGATATCTGTTCAACGCAGTTGCTGTTGAATGCTGGAGCCCTGCCAAACCAAGATCCCATCAACTGTCTCCAAATAGCCTTGAGAACGGGCAACTATGAATTAATGAATCTACTGCTCCGACATGGGGCTAACGTCAATTACTTCTGCAGAGTGAATACAACACATTTTCCATCAGCTCTACAGTATGCGCTGAAAGATGAAGTCATGTTAAGAATGCTGATGAATTACGGGTATGATGTGCACCGCTGCTTTGATTGCCCTCGGGGAAACAGTTTGCATTCCCAGTATGTGACTGATGGATGGACTTCTACTGTTATCAAAGATACAATGGTAAGTATGTCAGATGGCTTCGTATGTTGTTTTACTGCCAGTATCCTTCCTAAAACTAAATGCAAGTGTGCTTAATGCAGTGTCAGAAAAGGAAGTTTTGAAACTGTGAGACAGTTTACGCATAAAGGCAGGAATAAACAAGGCTTTAAAAATAAATAGATGGTGCCATGAGGCCTGGTTCATGACAGCAAATTATCATAAACAATATTTTTTAATTGTGAAAATATAGCTGATGATATGCTAATGATCAGTACAGAATTGGCTCTCCAGGGCAGTCTTGCCCATGCTGTGAAAGCGGGGACTTGCAGGCTGGCTCGCTGGGTTGTCTTGTGTCGTAACACTGATGCTGGAAGGCTGTCGTAAGGACCCCCTGGAGCTGGCATGATAAGCACCGAGCAGGAATTAACAAACCTGGACCGACCTAGAGAGGTTCCTAGAGACACCCACCAGGGTCACTGTTTTGCCGTTTGTAAAGCCCGCTTGAACCTAATAAACCCTTCTTTAACCTGAAGATAAGGGGGTGCGGCATGCACTGGGCTGGTGGGTCCCCCTGTTCAGCATGCTGGGACACAAGTCTAGATTCCACTTCGGGGAGTGGTAGCACTTCTTTTTAAGTACTCAGTTACCAAATATATAGCTGCTTAAGTTCATTTTTGGATCCAGTACAAAATAAACATCTCGCAGATTTTCAGATTCTGCTAGCCAGGCTTAATGCAAACTGTGACAACCTCTAAAGCTCCCCTGACTGACAGAACGCTCACTCTTCCTGGCATTCTGTTGAAGTTATTTAATTGCTCTTTTGCTGCAGAGGTGCAAGTAATTTACAGGAGTATTGAATATTATCCTATTAAACATCTTGTTTTTATCAGTTCTGTGAAGTGATAACCTTGTCATGGTTGAAGCATCTGTCTGGGAAAGTAGTGCGAGTAATGTTAGATTACGTCGATCACGTTAGTATCTGCTGGAAGCTAGAAGCAGTTCTCAAAGAACAGGAACTCTGGCCAGACATCAATTCAATTTTAAGTAAGTATCTGATGTTTACCTCTGAAATGACAAACAAGCTGTTTTGGGTTTGGGGCCTTTTTTGTTGGTGGTATTTTAGTTTTCATTTTCTTTACCTCAGACTGGTGCTTTTCTTGACCCCTGTTAGGCCAAAAGTTATGTTTTGACAGTAAGAGACCTCTTAAAAATCAGTCTGTGCAGGATTTAAACTAAGTTTCTCTCAGAAGTCTGAGAGAGTTAACTGCACAATTCATGTAGAGCATTTGGGAACTTCAACTAGAATGTAGACAACACAATCCTCTTCAAGGGGAGAAAAGCTTTTCCCCCCACCTCAAGTTGATGGAACAAATTGAATGAATTACTGCTTTTAATTAAGTGATTTAATTCTAGTCTAGATTAATTCTATGTCCTTTTTGTTTGTACGTAGATTAAGTAGTGACTCAGAATTCTACTTTTAGTAGCTTCTTCAGGTTGACGGAAAACTGGCACCAGTTATTTGGGGTTAAAAGTACATCCCCCAAACTTAACTACTTAAACTTGCATTAAGCTACATTTAGCCAACTTGACAGAAACAAAATCTGTTGATTTAGCTGCCAATGATTATAAATGTATCTGAGAGACGTATGGGCTGAGGTAAAAAGGCTAGATCCTGACAGGTCTGGTTTTCCAGGTAGCAGAGTACTGAATAAATAAATTGAACAAAATTTAATAAATAACTTACTAATATCAATCTCGCCTTCTCATTTCTAGCAAATCCTCGCTCTCTGAAGCATCTTTGTCGTCTGAAGATACGGGAATGCATGGGCCGGTTGCATCTCCGTTGTCCTGTCTTCATGACCTTCCTTCCACTGCCAAACTGCTTGAAAGACTACATACTATACAAGGAATATGATCTTTATGGACGGGAGAACTTCGTAGGAACCTACAGCCTCAACTGTACATAATTATTAGTTCTATGTTTTGAAGGGAATGTTGACGTGGATAAGACTGTCTTATGCAGCTGCTTTTTTCTTTTGGGATTTTCTCTCCTATGCATATTAAGGAATACCAGCATTTCCCCCCTCACCCCCTGAAGAAAATGGGGAGAACCCAAAATGTAAGTATTGGTGATCCCATTCTACATATCTGCTGGAATGTAAACTATCTGAAAGTTACGGCAAGAGTATTTGAAATGCTTAGTGTGAAAAGTTAAGGAACTGTAAAATGTAGGGCTGCAAGCTTTGTGTTATTGCTAAGTTAAAGCTTGTCGTAACAGGTAACACTACCCTCATGGCAGGGTTAAACTCAGGATTTAGTGAAAGGTGAGGGATTTAACTAACACCAGGAAGGGAAATAGTTCTTTTTTCTCTTGTACCTCCCTTTCTCTTGCCAAGAAGCAGTTTTTTGTTTGTGAAGTCCTGCATTGAAGTTCTGAAGAGCAGCCGAAGTAGGTTTATTTTTTTCACCCACTTAAGCAATCCCACATTCTAAGCAGTGAAATGGGATTAACAGCCATAGAAACCTCTGCTTATCACAGCAGCTAGTGTGGAATACTGATGTTTCAACAAGAAGGCACTATTTCTGAAAGACGTGTTAGTTCTGCATCTCATTCTCAGGTATTGATGTGTCTCATCCATTATGTATTTTGATTGCTCTCTCTAGAACTAGGTTTTCCTTTTACAGTGCTGTCCAAGGGCATGCTTGCAATTTTTGGAGTTTCTCTTCATCTAGTTGGAGCTTAAGCTTTTGGAGCACTATCTGTCAGCAGTCACAGTTTTCTTAAGAAGTCTTACATAGTACGCACAGACCCACAGCGTGCCCGTTCTTTCTAAAAATACTGCAGATGTCAGTCCATATTTTAGAAAAAAATGAAGTTCATCAACACACTTGGCATTAGTAGTATTTATTCCTTCATTATCAAGTAAGCATAGAATTTTTTTTCTCCTAGTTATACATGCATCTTTATCATGGAAGTTACATAATTCAAAAGTCTGCTTTTCCCCAGAAAAATCTACAAACCTTATAAAATACAGATTTAACCATAATGTAGTTATGACCCATTGCTTTTTACATGGTGTTTATCATACAATAAACTAACGAAGATCGTGAATAACGCATCAGTACCCATGTTAATGGTTGTGCTGGTATAGCCCTGTACGTGTGAATTCCGACCATTATCATAACCACAGCTCTGCAGAGCGCTACACAGTCATGTGACTACAACAACATGTGCGCTGAACAGCCAGCTACGATGGTAAGGATCATCTTCTGCTACCGTTCAGTCTTTGATTGTTGCAAAAGCAAGGTATCAGCATTCCCAAGTACAATAACTTCCTCTGAGGTTGTCTGGCTAATATGATTAAAATTAAGAGAACTGAGATACGCTTTGACAACAGAGGGATATAACTGCATGTTAAAACTTCTTTAATGGAAGGGAACGCAGCCGGTCACCAATAATGGTACTTCCTGGAAGTCAGTATTATGAAAAATGCAGGAGGCTTTTGCATCAGTACAAATCCCACCCAGAAAGTTACTATAGTTAAGCTTTTATTTAATCTACAAAATGCTGACTGAAGCCCTGGCATAATACGTTGACTATCCACATTTCCAAGATTAAGACACAACAAGCAAAGTTGACGTAAGTATGCCATTGGAGGTTTTTAATACAGCTATTCAGGGAAAATGTGCAAGTCAGTCTCAAACATTGCAAAAATCACTTACACTTCACTAGAACAGGACCAATCCAGATCATCATCGTAAGAATTTGACCACTCCACTCTTACTATAAAAATGACCTGAAAGATCGTACAAAATCCTTGGCTTGCAGTATAAACTTCATTAGGAATACAAGTGCATTCACAATGACACACTGACTTATTCTTGTCATGACAACTTAGATACCACTGTGGCAGGAAAAAAAAAAAAAAATCAACTTACTGCTTGGTTAAAAAGAAAAGCCTTGGAGACTAATTGACCTGCAATAAATTTTCTAAAATAGAGCAATAGAAAGAATATAAAATATCAGCTCTTGCTGTTAGACTAGACAATATCTCTACTAAATTCACTAAGCGGAGGCAGGTTTTCTTTCTCTATGTGAATTCTTTCCAAAATAACAAGAGACTCCACAGTAATGTAGTTTTCTCCATTGGCTTCTCCTAAATTCTGTGCAACTAATTCATCAGAATTTGCCTTAAACATGTGCACAAATGTGCTTCTTTATATCAATGTACATAAATTATATCTTCATAAATAGCTTCAGCTGTTTCAGGATTTTCAGCTCTGGGTTTATATCCATATGAAGGTGAAATCTGACAGCATTGTAGAGGGGGAATGTTCCTTAACTCTTAAATACTACTTTACTGTTAGATAGTAAATTGTCTTGATAGAATTTCAAACCTAAACAGATTAAGGAAGTAACAGACTATCAAATTCAAACTAGTTTACACTACCTGCTCGTGACCAGTTATATACGGCTAAGTTGTATATGACTCTTAACTTGTTCTCCGATTTAAACTTGGAGAAATCTCTTAGTGGCCATAGAGGAGTGCTAGGTATTACCTATAATGCAATAAAATGCATACACATAAGCACACTTTACATATTTTGATATTCATGCCATGACATACATAAAGAATGTATGTAGCTTGAAACAACTGGCAGTGAGACTCGCTTGGTCTGCAGTGTGTAAATGTACATAGTGTAACAAACTTAACATCCCCTTACCTAAGGGGAAAAAAATGTGGCAGTAACTATGAGGCTGCAATTGGCAACATACAAAGTTAGTCCTAAATAGCACTGCCGATTCAGTACCTGTGCAAAGTCACTCTAAAATCATACACTTGAAAGAATATTTTCAGGAGTGTCTGAAATAAGAGTAGATGCACATGAAGCGAACTACAGCTTCAGCTGGAAGTGCTTGAAAGATCAGCCTGTAAGTAAAAGGCAATAGGAAATACTGAACGGGAGAAATAAATTACAGGAGAGGAAACCAACCAGTAATTCACTTACAGTAATAAAATGCTCAGGTGGTGAAATCCTGCTGCAGTAGTTCCCAGGAGAACATGAGGTGTTTATATTAAGTCATACTCTCAAGGAAAATGCTAAGCACTTTTTTTTTTTTTAAATTAACAAAAATGTTTTCCAATGAAGTAGTTCTAAACATCATAGGAAGAAAGGGATCAAATAGTTTTTTATTTTGGGGAGAAGGGCATGGACAGCTCAGCAGCTATTTTTTGCCTTGAGGTAGGTCTAATTACACAGCCATGTGCTCCTCCCCTTAAGCAAAACTCAGTAATTCTCACCCCCGCTGCTAACTCATTACACCATTCCTGTTTAACTTCCTCATCTCTTCCGACCTGCCATTTGCTCTTGCAGCTTTCATCCCTCTCCCAGATGCTTTTATATCATTTTGCTCATTTTACACCAGTGAAACTCTCCTAAATAAGCAACACCCCACCCCCATTTCATTCATGCGTATCAACCTGTTTTCTTTAACTACTCTCTTCACTCATGTCCCCTTTTTTTAGTGGTTAAGATGAGAATCATCCAACACAAATGAAATGCACTTGACTCCCATGCTGTCTGTTTTAGAAAACTACATTTAATGGCATAGATGGAAAGCCTGAAAAGCAAATGGAACAATTCCAGTCACGTATTGCTAAATCTGAAAAATCCCCTATGACAGTAAATTCCTCTGCCAACTTTATTCTCCCGCTTTCTTCCTCATCTTTGCAGATTTATGTCTAAAAAAGTAATGGTAGGTTTCAAGAAAAAACAGTAATTCAATTTCCTGACATTTCTTCAAAACAGGCTACACATCAGAAATGCTTTTTGATGAGATTGCTGATCTATTAACTGTCTGCCATGTGGAGCTAGGGCTATGGCAGCTAAACTGGGTAACACAACCAATCCCACTCTGACAAACCGGGGGACTGGATTCTAGAAACTGGAGACCACTGCTTTCATATTCTTCCCGTGCTGTTTCAAACTACTTCATCTTCTGCATGTACTTGAGGAAGAGAGTAAGACACAGTAACCTTGAGCTATGCGGTCATACTATTTGATAGAAACCAGAACTATCAGTAAGTAAAAACAAACAAAGAGAAAGAAACATGAAGCGGAACGATTTGCTGAGACAAACTGGCTGCCATGCAACTATCTGTAAGCCTAGATTTAGGCACAAAAAGGGGAAAAAAAAAAAAAACAGATTTGCTGCCTCTGTACATTTTTGTTGGCAAGAATAAAACCAGTCTCTTAAGGATGAGAGCTGAGAATAGAAGACTAGATAAGAAATAAAAATGCCACGCTTTTTTAGGAAAAATCCTCAGATTTGTGTGGTCGATGTGACAGTGTGCTAGCCAAATCTGGCCACAGGGCAATGCCATTTGGCCTGACTGGGCAACAGCAAAAGCAGGTATTTCTGCAAGTGACTGGCTACTCTGGGGATGAAAGATGTACTGCAAGAGGAGCTGCTAACTGACTCGGGAAGAGAACCTGGAGGCTCTCTGCTGCTCCGCCTCCCGCTCCACCTCCTCTTTTAAGGCAGGAGTACTGTGACCCCTTGGGAGGCTGCTGAAGCCCTTCCATAGGCTGTGGTGCCAGTAACACCTGCTCTGAGAGCTGCTCTAGCTCCTGCTGCATAGCAGCCCCAGTGCAGCAGACTGTTAGTCCTGCCCAGGCGCTGCAAGGGCAGGCACTGCTCCCCCTTCTCTCCTGTGACAGGAGCAGTGAGCTTCTCCATAGAAATTCACATCTCCAGCATAAGGGGCAGGAGGAGACTGCCTTCTTTAGCCAACACAGGGCCACTCCAGCGCGTGAGGAGAGCTAAGGACATTGATCCCTCTATGCACCTACAGCCATCCAGCAGAGAGGGCCTGACATTCCTCACTTACTTTATCAGCACTGAGCAACTCCGGCTATGAAGGGGTGGGCCATCACCAGCTGAGGGGGAGATAGTCTGAAAATTGCTTCCATTCCTGAACACCAGAAATGCCCTGCAATGAACTGGAAAACACTCATAACTGTTATAACTTGGAGTATAAGCGTATTCTTCTCTTTCTACATTTCCTGTTATTTTCATGCCACTATTAGAGAGAGATCTTCTGTTCCACTGGATTTTAGTATTTATAGTAATTAGTGCAAAAATAAATATTTCTCTTCAAACAAGTCTTCTCTTCTGGATCAAAAGGTGAATGCACATTTAGTACTGTACAAAATAAATATTACACAGGCTATGGAACACGGAGTTCAGATTACAAGCTGTAAACAGACACTGCTTTGAAAAATGCTCGACAGGATTGACTCTAGGCTGTAGGATTAGCATAGTCTCTTCAGAGCTAGTAAATTCTGTTGGCGAAATCAATTTCCATAAAAAGATTTAAAGAGCCTCAACTCATTTTCAGTAAGTAAGTGTAGTGTACTGCTGGCAAGGCATTTACATATTCAGAAGGTTTTTTTCAAGTGATGGAATTCAAGATGTTCTGCAACTCTAAGCATGTTTTATAAAAAGTGAACTCAAAGGCTTACAGCTTTTTATTACACGTACTGGGGAAAACCAAGAACGTGGCACTGTTGTACTACAAGAATATATACGTTATTCTTACCATTTGATAAGGAATGCTTTATACATTCCTCATGCAGCAAAGTGCAACTGCGTCTCATCAGCTCTTATCTAGGTCTGACAGTATTTTTTTTCTCCTGTTGAAAGAAGTCTTTCAGCATTATATTCACTAAAAAAATCAAGACAGTATCATACAGTGCAATATGAAACAAAAAATAAGATCTTTCTGTCTAGAACTATTGCACATCTCACTGATGTTAATAAGGATTTTTCCTTCTACATCGAAGAAAGTTATGTGCAGCAAATTAGGTAAAGCTTAGCACTGTCTTATTTGGACATCCACTTGTATTACCGTCAAGGTGTTCGCCATGCTGCAGGGTAAAGAACATATTTCAGTGTACTGCTGAAGTCCAGTGAGAGTTTTGAGTTTTGCTTCAAGAGCAGTCAACTGCACTGAGAGGTAAGTGGGGATCCCCCCCCAGTTTTTTCCATACTGCAGAGAAGCCTTGAGAAAACATCATTTTGTAATAAACATGGTAGCATCACCATGCTTCATCTGGCATACAGAAGAGAATTATACTGGCATGAAAACAGAAATCACTTAACTGAGAAAGAAAAATCAAGGCATAATAGGGTCTACATACTGTGAGTCTTTTATATAATACAACAGACCCTCCACCTACATTTCACTTCTTGTAGAACTTGTGCCATTTCACCAGGGATAGCCACGATTCCAATTTTAATAAAGTAGACAATCTTAGGCTTCAGATTCTCTCTTTTTCTTTCCATCGTCTCCTAAATCACTGTCTTCCGACTGGCTACTGCTAAGGACTACAAATTGTCCTTCTCCACTGCTCTGGTTCGGTCTGCTGGAAGCAGCGATCAACCGGCTTTGCTCCTCTAAGTCCTAGTTTGAGAAGGGGGGGTTGGGAAAGCAGAAAAAAAATACTCACTTTAAAGCCATCTACAACCGAAACAGGACACTGTTATTATGATTTGTAAACTATCTTTTGATGCTATCGATGAACAACTTTCTGTACAGAGGGAATTGAAAGACTGAATAGGAAACCAAAACATTTACATTTCGGTAGCTGGCAGCATTAGAACAGCTAATGCATTAACGCATTTGTACCTATGCTCCATACAACACAGCGGGTCAGAACAAGTGTCTGTCTTTGCCTACAGCCCGCTCCCGGCAGCCCCTTCCTCACCCTCGTCAGCAAATGCAATTATTTTGGGCCTGTGATAGGTGTTCCTTCAAGCACTGCTCTTAAGTACTCCTATAAAGACGTTTCGTGGTTTATCTCCTCAGAAGAGCTCTTTTTAAAAACTGCTATACAAAATTATACAAAATCTGCACAGGAAATACTTCTAATAATTAACTGAATTCCATAATGGTCTATGAACTTGTACTCAAGAATGTGATAGTGGAGCTTGGAATACAAAACTGCAAAAGAAAGAAAGTAGGAAAAAAAAAAAAGAATATTAAGAAATAATGAAGAAATGTACCTTTTCAATTTGTTTTTGTTTATTCAGTTCTTTTTGTTGTTTCTCTTTGACTCTATCTATTTCTTTTTGCTTTTCTGATGCTTTTCGATCCTAAAGGGCAAAAATGTAAATAAAGTAAGTAACAACAGCCTGAGATGTTTGATACACTACCGATTTATGACAGTTCGCTCAAAACTGTTACGCCACCGTTTTGATTATTCTTCTTTTAAAGGACTGGTATGTTTGTTAAAAGTGAATCCTATCTGGAATATTGTTCCACAGTAGACACTGATCAAAGTCTTTTTATCTCAGGTTTAAATTCTAGAAAACAAATCCCTTAAAATACACCACAACAGTATCACTGCATCTATTCGCACCTTGCGGAATATATTCCATTACACATATTAAATACACTCTCTCCCTTCCATTCACAAGCACCCCTTGCCCCGAAAAGATCCTTACCAGTTCTGCATGAAAAGCTATCTGTTTTGCCAGTCCAACAGAGTCACAAATCTAAACACAAAACAGATGATTGGAAATAATCAAAAAGACTCTAATAAAAATGCCTTTAAAATTAAGCCAGATTCCCAAGTTAGATATGATAGCATATTAAAGCACTTGCAGGTACTTAGACTGTCAGGTTTAACTGTTTTTCAGTGCGTACACAAAATACTCTCCCACAGAAATCCCTTAGACAGCGTGAATGGATCTAACGTCTTGGAGTCCCCATCAGGTTCAAAACTGATACAAGTATAGCCATCACCAATACCTTTTCCCCTTCATTATTTGATTCAAAGATATAGCAGACGGAGGTTTGGCGGCTCTCGACTCTCCCTCCTGAAGTTCTAAGCACAAATCCAAAAAGGCGCTTATTCTCCTGGTGCGTAGCATACAAGACTACACTGGGCAAAGGAAACTGCCAAAAAGGATCAAATATGGAGAATTAAAACTGGTTCCAAATGTTTTCTATATGCAGTTTCAATATACTGCACATCATTAATTACTTCAATATCATAAATGCACAACCACACCAGAAGAAGTTACAACCTGACCAAACCCGTAATTACGAAACACGAACAGTAGGTTAGAAGGCAAGGATTAAATTATTCAAAAGATAGGAAAATTTCTAAAAACACACTCCACGTAAGAAAAGGGGACCGCATTTGCAATGCGATTCAGTCATCTTTCTAAATGTGAATACACTCCTTTTTTTCTTCTTTAAAGAGACATCATTCATACAAATGACAGCTGTGACTAGGCTTTCAATATTTGGTCCCAGGCAAAGGCACTACTTCTCCAAAACCTTTACCGCAATAAGTTCAGCTCTCCTGAATTATGTAAGTAAGGAAAAAAAAGAAAGAAAAATCCCAACAAAATGAACAAACCACGTATCCTCATTATTTTGTTACAAAAAACCTACTTTGCATTCTCATTCCTAAAAGAGGGTGGACTTCGAAATTTCAACTGTATCTTTTTAAGACTTACCAAAGGATAAGTTTTTTAATTCTGAAGGCCCCTACTACAACTGTTATAAACTGACTGATGGGGTGAGTTTTTCCTGACCTTAAATGATACTGGACATACACTCAGTTGATAGATCTATCTCACCTGTAAAAGCTTACAGCTTTGGGGCAGTTTTGAACTTTATGTCACAAAGGTAAAGAAAGAAAACAGCACTACTTGAAACATCAAGACATTTTCACATGCTTTGGATTTCCTTGTATGGAAATGAAAGTAATTCAGAGTCCCTGAAAAACTGAATGTTTTTAAAAGAAGACCCAAAGAAATTAAATGACCATAAATTGTGCATAAAGAAAAAGAGGCGGGGGGGGAAACACTTTGGAAATATGAAAAATAAAGACTGCTATTACTGAAGAATTAAGCTGGCCTTATTCAATATCCTAAGAAGAATTCCACTTACTTCTTTCAAGTGCATTTTTTATAAAGAATTAGGAAAAAACCCACCAAACTAGACAACTGTACAACACTCTCAATGCATTAAAAAACAAAAACCCAAAACAAAACCAAAAAAACCAAACACCAGGCAAACCCTTTTGGACTTCAGAACTAATTTGACTCCAACCTTAATGTTACCTCTCTACTAGCAATATAAATATTTATAATCAAACCCGTTGTTAAGATACAACATTATGCTTTCCCAAGATTTTACCCTATCAAATCGGGGCTGGGGGGTGTTTCAAAAGCCTATGTGACCTACTGAAATCACTCCCCTTAAACCTGATCTGCTAGTGTTTTTCTGTCTGCTTTAAATGTATGCATTAGTCTCCTAATTTCAGCATAAATTTGTCTGGAAATCTCAGTGATTTTTGCTAATATCTAATAGTACTATTTTTAAAGTAGAAGAATTGCATTGCTGGGTATTTATCTTAAAATGTAAAGTTACTTACTCGTAGTCTTGTAACTTGTGTCTGTGGATCAATTAACCTAAAAATTTGTTTTTAAAAACAAACCAGAAAGTAAATTTTACCAAAGTGAAAGATCATTCTGTAAATAAACATCAGTAAAAGTCAGGAAGCAAACTTACTTCAAACAGTCGCAAGTGACTAATAAATGCGATTCTGTCATCCTGAAAATGTTATGGATGGCGCGAGCTGCTAGTATTTGACGCATGGTTTCATAAACAACATCTGGACTTTCATCAGACTTCACCTCCATAGAGCCAAGAAATCTTACAATAAATAACTGATGAAGAATCAAATCTAAGACAAAGAAAAGTACTGAAAAAGTGAACTCCATTTTGGGTTTTCCATTCAAAACCAAAGATGGACTGCAGTCAGGAAAACTCCGAACTTCCAGTAACTTGGAAAGAGATTGCTCATACTTATGAATTAGAGGTGCAATTACTAAACAGCAAGTCACACATCTTTTCGTTTGGTTTAATGAATACAAAAGATGCAACGAATGCTTTTTAAAACAGACTTTCAGACAGTAGCCTCATTTAACTCAACTTGTCTAATATGCTGCTAATGTAACTAAGCGTTCTAAAACTGGTGTGAAATTAGAAGAGAGAAGCTATAGATGAAAACAGAAAAATAATTGTGAAATTCTATTTTTTATTTTGCATTGAAATAAAATTTTTGTTTTACCTTCTGTTTCAGATTTTGAGCCTCCAGATTCACCAAAAGGATTTGTGCGTCTATTAAAAAATGAAAACATTAAACCAGGAGTCAGATTACAAGAACCACTAATGAACAATGTAGTAGTCTCATGCTGCATCAAATAAGAACACGTAATGATTTCACAGACTTGTAATCCGGAGGAATAATGTATGATAAATCATAAGGACAAGCAATTTAATCAGGAGTTAGACATCAATTGCTATATTTGAGGGCTCAAATTTTGGGAAAAATACCAGATATCATTGTCCGATTGCTGCCATAGAGAGTTTTGCTCACATGGTACTTTTTTATATCTGAATTAAGTCCGAGTCAAAACCTTGTTAAGATTTGAAAAGATCTGGTTTTAGGGGATGAAACGTCACAGAACAGCTTCCAGAACAGACTAGCCAAAAGCTAGGCCTTTCAGTACCCCACAGGAGCACCACACTTCTCATCACTGTCTCAAGTTGTTGAATTACTTACTGAAGAGAAGTCACTGGTTTTGTTTCAAATGCAGCTTTCTGAAAACATCACTGGGGTTTTACTCCTAGAGGGTCAAGAGAAATGTGGCTATTTCTGGCTCTCAAAGACAGAATTGCTATCGGTTACAACGAAAAGTGAAAATACTCTAGGCTTCCAAGTCTACATTTTTCAAAAGCAGTAAAGCAATGCTGAAAAGAGCATGAGGAATGGGAAAATTTTATTTAAAACTTCTAAAGAGGAAAAACCCCTTTCTCTTTGGCTAACTGCTAGCTGAAAAACTATTGTCAGGGTTCAATAAACTTCAAATTAGGTTTTATAGGGGAGTAACGAAGGTGTCACCTCTGAATAGTTAGTGTTCTAAAAGCAAATTTCAGAACTAAGAGAAAAAAAATATGTCAATCTCTTGTTCGGTTACATGTCATACTGCCTGCCTGTTTTATTTTATCAGGGAAATCTTTTACCTAAGAGATGCCTAGTTTAAAGTAATAAAATTGTTCTAGATTGAACTCCGAAGTCAAGATTGCATTGCTGCAATGTTTATGTAACACGGACTCAATCAAGAATCATCCCATTAAATGCTGACCTGTGTAAATATGCTAAAGGGAAATTCTTTCTATTAGCATCTTTTATTGCTCAGACTTTTCTTGTCATTTAAGATTAAACTGGAACAGTAAATGCAAAATCTCACAGGATCTCTCACAAGGCAAAAATAAAATTTAAATATATGTCATCAGTATCAGAAACTAAGGAAAGTCTGGCTTGGTTTTTTTTAATAATTAATACTTCTAAAGTAGCATGTTGCCTGTCTGTACAAACACTGCAGTTCTTTATTGACAGTGATGGTTAATTGAAAAATACCGAGCACAACTCTCTATCATTTCTGCTATGAAAAATATGATTTTCTAGAATGGAATTATAACTGATGACATTAATTTAGCTGAAGTATTAACCTTTCCACTTCCTGGAATACAGTTCAAGTCTATTTTAAATCAGTGTGTTCTTAAGGATCTAGTTAGCCAACTGATTATCCTGCTATACCAAACAACAACAAAAAGAAAACTGTCAAAAAAAAGAAGAGTTGAGAATATATAATTTTAACTCTTATGTATCTGTGAGGTGCAACTGAAAATTCAAATATTTTTCTAGAGGGCAGGGGGATACAACACATTATTGTGACTAGAGTCACGTAAATTAGTTTTCAGCTTTTTGGCTTTTTTTGTTTTTGTTAAGAGCAGCTGGATCTGCAAATACGTTTTCTTAATATCTGAATTCTGTACATATAGTTCCAAAAATGCAGTGCAGATTTAAGGTTTTTATTATTATTTTTGAATGGGGAGCTTACAAAAAAAACACGTTTTTATATTTTGGGAAGAGCTCTTAGACAATTTTAACTTGTCTGTATATGAGATTACTCTAGAAGCCTAGATCATTTTCACTCACCTTTCAAGTTAAGCAGAGTGTCATCGTATGCCATCATCCCCTGGAGGTAGGGCTACCAAATTTCTCTTGAGTTTCCAAGAGGAAATAACCCAAGCTGCTGGGTGAGCAAGCAATAGGAAAGGAAAATACTTTGTGAAACCAAAAGATTAAAATAAATCAATAAATAAAAGCATTAGCTGTTAAAGCAAGAAAAACTGCTGCTAAATAGAAAACTACACCTTGAATCTCGTGCATGTAATTAAGCCATTTTTTTACAACTCTATTTATCAATTTAAAAAATTGTTTTGCTTCACTGGCCACTGCAAATTTTGTGACATGAGTCAGGGCAAAGGCAATGTGTGTTTTGGAGCTGCAGCCTAAACATGGTTTTCTTGTTTGTTTGTTTGTTTGTTTTTAAAATAACATTAACTCTAGGAATTTTTTTCCTTCTCTCTACGTTTCCTACCTGCCCAACTGCCCTGAAGATTTTGCTTGACCAGGCAGATCTTCGCTAACTGGAGATATTATGTCAAACTGTATAGGAGTGTCAGGGGCAACAAGTGAATCCAAGGAAAGTGCGAATAAAGCTGCTGATTCAGATCCCTGTGACCCTGTGCTGCCAGTACGAGCTGCAGGAGGACGAGATTGTCTAAAACAAAACAAAAAATCAAAATGAGGATATCTTCGTTTCAGGTTGGTTGATAACAAGTTAAACCACATGGGAGACCACTACAATATTCCAAAACCTGGATGTAAAACAAAACAAAAACTAAACACCTGCAGATCAGGGCATAGTAAACAGAAACGGAGTCTACGTTCCTAGTCAAATTGAAGGAAGTTAGAGTTACTACTTGCATTAATAATTGCATCAGCTTGTATTATATTTCATATGTGATTATATATTCATGTTAAAGCAATCTGGGGTCTGCTTCCAGGAGTTGGACACATTAAGAAAAATCTCATTATGCATTCATACAAAAAACCAGACATATGATACCACCAACAAAACTGTTGAGTCAGCTGGAAATCTGAATTACTTACAACAATGGATGCTAAACAATGCTAAAAAGGTGAGTTCAAGAAATTTTCCTCTAGCTTATCAAAGATTTAGTTCTGCAAGTTTTGTTGTTTGTTTTTTTTTTCCCCCCCGGAACTTTATCCAAGATTCTCTTTATAAATGCGCTCTTCAAATGACCTGTAGTTCATTAACTTACACAGTTGGCCGCATGCTCTCGTGCCTCTGCTGAAAGGAAGGAGATGGAGTAACAGCCTCCAGAGCTGACTGATTTACACGTGCAGCAATTTCCTGCAATAGAGAGATGGGAAAAAATAACTGAAAACATTTTTCTCAAAACAAGTTTCAAGATTTTAGTTTTATTTATATGCAATTGACAGAAGTTATAAACTCAACCCTTTGTGAGAATCTTACATTCCTCAATTTTCACTAACACAGTTGTAGTATTTTCTTCTAACTTGCAACACATTTCCTGCTGTTCACTTTCTAAATTTAAATGAAAGCACTTGCTTTATAATACTGCAAATGTTGATAAAAGCCAGCAATAGAGAAAAGTCCCCATGGTATGTCTGACAAAATAAGCAAATGTAGCCAGGAAGAAAAAGAAAAATCTCATTTGAGAAATGCAGTCCTCAACTGCTAACTAAAAACCATGAAGATTCAAAAGTCTGCACTTGAAATTTGGGAACACTTAGATGTTTCTGAAAAACCGAGACATGAACAACTATCAAGTAAGGACTATGAAACAATGTTATTTCAGCAAATAATGGACCCTTTACTGTTGAAGAATTCCATTTTAATCTTCCATTGAAATCACTAATTCTGAAGTATCAGTATTTAATGTTGTTGGCTTCACTTCATGGGGTAAAGCCAATAGCGAAATTCCTTGAGGAAAGAGGATTTTTGGAGAGGGAAGGTGCAGGAGACAAAACAATGAAGAAGCAACATTTTGTGTGAGCATATGACTCAGAAAATGAGAATGACTATAAAGCCATTGGGAAGTGAGGAGAAGGCACTAACATCAAGGTGTAAATGCACACACCTTCAGTGATGTAAGGGAGCTGCACCCATTTCATGCCAGGACTAAACAGAACCTCAGCTGTATATTCATCAGAACACGTGCTTTAGGTAACTGAGCTCTGCACTAAAACTATTTTGTTTCTCATCTGTATAGTTAACTTCGACAGTCAGCTAGGTGCTCATATTATCTACAAAGATCTATTTAGTTCCTAAACCAAAAACTGGCATGACATCCTTTCCATTCCAACTTGATCTTCCAGATCATTTGGCAAGAGCCTTGTGTTATATAGTGGATTCCTGTATTATTCAACAAACTGCCTGTTGACTGCTGTATCTACAGTTCTTCTCTCTGGTACATGATCACTGGAAGGTTTCCTTTCCAATAACCTGTTTCAGACCTCAGCAGGGACATCAAGGAGTACAATTTCAATTTCACTTTCAACACACTTTATATATAAATGCTCTGTTATAAAGCAACAGATTTTGTTGGGCCAGTTCCCCTAATTTAGCAAGTAAAAATCACTATGTAAGTTTGTATCAATGTGAATTTACAATATAAATATAAATGTAAACCATATAAATTACATTAATTTACTTACCCAAATTCTCTACATGAAATAATCCATTTCTAACTCTTCAAAAGGCAAATAACTTCCATGAAGTGAAAATGTTTTTCCTACAAAATCGCTATGCTTGTAAGATTCATATTCATAAGATTGTCAGTTCCCTCTAGTAGAAATTAAATGTATCCATCCGAATATTTGTCATATTAATTTGTAACAAAGTATCACATACAAAATACAAATACAGGATCTTGAAGATGTCAAAAAGTTATACCAAATCTAAGTCACATATTTTTAAGGCTTCCTGTATAAGTGTTTAGATGAAGGAGACAATGGACTGTATGCTTTCATACCATGAAAAGCTTATAATTAGACACGTAGGAAGTACTCAGCTTAATTCTACGCTATCCAATTAGATCCAGCTGATCTCTCTAATTTTGTGCATATCTACATCTTAACACATTACTGATACTATAAATTTTAGTAAAGTTACCTCAGGGTTTTCACTTAGATATATCTGTTTAGATATGTTGTTTATGGTGCATATCCACTGAAAAAGAGAGAAAAAAAACCAAAAAATTTAATTTTTCATAGCTTTTTACCAAACTTGATTAAATACCTGAGTTGGCTAAGCACAAAGTTGGCTAAAAGCACTTTTCCCACTTTCTTCGTAACTTCAGGGAGCCAAACCAGTATTCTGCACACCCAGCTTGTCATTAAATTCACTATGATCTGCATACTGCACCTTACAATATCAGATTTTGCTTGAAAAAATTATTTTAGTCACACTAAAGATCAAAACTAAAGCAAGCTTAAATCATGACTCTAAGGAATTAAAAAAAAAAAATTAGGATTCTCTGTAGTCCATTATTCTGTGACTGCAGATGACGTCGTTTCCTTAAGACGTTATAAAGACTCCATCTGCCTTTTGTAGAATTTGCCCATTGCTTGCATCTGTAAGCTAGAATCTATTTTCTCCCTGTGCTATGAAAACCACCTGCTCCTGCTCCTTGCTTTTCAACTTTTCTCTGAAGGAGAAAACTAACTGGATTATACGCATACTACTGGTGCTGCTCCACTGAACCCAAACTTGTTGTTAGGGTTGTCACCTGAGCTATCTAAGACAGCACAGCAGCTGCAGCCCAGAAAATCACAAATTTGAGCTGCTAAAGCTGACTATAAACTCCCTTCCTCCAGTGAGGCATCTGAGGGCAAATGTTTCAGAGTTAGGCTATTAGACAACCTCAACAGAGCAACTGAAGCAGGGCCGACCTGACACAGCCCAGCTAAAAACCTTAGAAATAGCATAAAAGGTCATTTTATATCAACATAACATTGAAGATTGCAGAGGAATTTGAATGCAGGCTGAAAATACCATATTTTCTATATTTCCTTATCCAGCTGCTTGCCCAAACATATTTTAAATCAACGGTGCTTTTAAAACATTTTCTTTCCCATCCCGCCCTTTACTGAAAAGTCTATGTTGAATAATAATACAAACAGACATACCTCTCTAATTAACAAATACTTTACATCACTTATTATATCTGTTCTTTTGTTTCTAGACAAATCTGACTGTATTCATAGACTACGAATGTAATGAATCTATCAGTCTGGCCCATCTGTGCAAGCCTTCAGAAAGCTGTAAAAAGCTGTCCAAATAAAACATAAATTCTAATAACTAGAACCTTCTTTGTTAGACCAGTACAAGGCTATAACATTAGGCTATTATTTGCAAAAAGTCTAGAGAAAGGTTTTATTTTCACCTCTAGAGAAAGCTAAAAAAAGTAGGGAAAAGATATCCCTGCTGGTTGGGTGGGTTTTTGTTCCATTTCCTTTCCTCATCAATATTTGCTACAAGTTAGCTGACCTAGTATTTGAATACTGACATTTCTCAGCTGGTATTCATTCATTGCACAGGCAAGTAAATCTGCATCACCAGACTCAGCAGCCATTTGGAAACAGCGATCACAAGCAGCTTTGAAAGCAGTCCAAAAGCAAATTATTTCACATTTCTTGATTCAAGTTGTTCATGAAGTATAAACATGTTTCCCATCATGCATCAGGGGCAGAAAAACAGTTTTTCCTCATTTCTCAACCACCTGTATCATTATCTGTATCCTAACCTAAGACTTCCTTTATTTTCCATTCCTGACAAGCAGGTAGGAAGAAAGAAGGTTAGGAAAGCATGAACAGGAAGAAGGAGAAGCAGCATTTGTCAAGATTCCATTACTGCTAGCTATTTTGCTGTGGGGGTTGGGTTTTTTTTTTTTCTTTTTCCCTTTCCTTCTTCCATAATACTGAAAAGGACTTGATGGCAATCAGAACTGCATTTTTTTCTCTAGGATTTAAACACAGAAATAGTTTCTCAGTCTTCCTGAAACCTGTCATCATGGATAGAATGAGTTAAAAGTTCACTGCTTACCACCTAGAGAACATAAAATGAGCATTCCAACTATTGTTACGAATGTATTCCTTCTGTGCAACAGAAAATCATTGGACTCCACAGGAACCTCCTATAAGCTTACCTCCTCATAATCTTTTTTACTCTCTGCCTGTAAGATTGAAGACCTGAAAGAGGAGAATGGAAAAGACAATTTTGTCTATTTAAAATGCCTCACAAATACATTCAGACAGGAAACTCCATTTACATGTTTGTACACTGCACAACAAATTAAGAAAGGCTGAAGATTCTGTGTACATGCTGAGTGCAGTCAACATTTAACTGGGGGGCGGGAATCTATGTTTTCATTTCAATTGAAAATAGAAAAGGAACAGAATTCTAATTGTGCCCATGTAATACTTAAGCACTCACAAAATGCAACAATACACGACTGTAAACTGATTATGCTAATTTTATTCTGAAATACCACTCAGCTACATTTTAGAACTTATAAACAAAAGCCCAGACATTACAAAGTTAAAAAGACATCCCAGATTTTGCTTCTAAATCCCCACAAAATCTATCAAGCTATAATGTGACCAAAGGTAGACCATCTTTCTCTTCTGAATTAGTGAGTCCAGTATTACTTAAAAGTAACAGTAATGTAAGAATACTTACTTTTTGCCATCAAAAGATGTTATCTGAAAACAGTACCGTCTGTCTTCACAGTCCACAGCCATTACAGAACAATTGTCTATATCCATGACAAGTCCCCCAGCTACATCGCCTCTTGCCTGGCTCATCAGATTTCCACCTTGAGTGAAGTAAAACTGTCTCTCCCAACTGGAAGATACCAGCCCTGTCTTACTAAAAGATAAAAAGAGGTTCTTAGTAGATTAGGAGTTCAGCTGAGCTGAAAAACACTTGGAACAAACCATCTGGGCACTTAAGAAAACTTTTTTCCCTGTTTAATGTTTCAGGTTAGCTTCACAGCTAAATTAGTCTCTTTCCATCTGTTGGTTTTTTCATGCTAAAACTATTGCTGGGCAAAGAATACATAAAATAATTGCTTTCTTAAATTATGTGAAACAATTTAGAATAAAAAGGCATCAGTACTTCAGTTTTGATGATCAGCTTTTATGGTATTGCTTTACACAATATGCATATTCAAATTATATGCATTATCCATATAATTGATAAGACCTCTGAACTCCGCACTTACATTGTTAAGACCAAGTTTTGAAAAACTTTGTGTTAAGAATTAGTCACGTAAGATACCTCAATTTTCCAAGTATTTAGTACCATTCAACAAGATTTCTAAAATTTTGCTTAGAGCATGTTGGGTTTTTGTTTTGTTTTGTTTTCTTTTCTTTTTTCCAACAGAAAGAGGAACAATCTGAAACCAAAAATCAGTAACACTTGCAGGTTAGCCTCCCTTTTTGTTCAGATACTCTCTTCAATATTAATTGCTGCAATTCTGTTCTACTACAGAAATTCATGCCTCATTCAGCAAGTATGTTACTCTAACTGTTGTTGTAGAAGTAATCTACATTTTTTTAAAAATTCCTTGGAGCTTATTATATAAATTACAAGAAAAAAATCTGTGTTACAACTTATTTTTAATAACTATAAAAATCAGCTGCTAGACTTGAATAAATAAAGTAACAGCTCCCTCCGGTGGACAAAAGACTTCCTCATGAAATTGAGAAGGCCATGCAAAGTGTATTTCAGTTAACAGAATGTTTCGCCTTGCATATCTCAAGCTTGTCATAGCGTATTAGTAACTTGAATGCAAGCTTTAACAGATACTTATAGAACAATCCTGATAGCCGCAATCTTGTTGTTTTCCAGTTACAATCCAGTGAAATTACACTCTCATAAACTTTTTCTTTTTGATGTGAAAATTCAGGCAAAATTAGACTAGAATCAGGATAACTATGCTTTGCACCTGAATGTCAGTGTAACAATGAAATTAATACTGATTAAGTGAAGGAGTCCAAAGAAAGAAACAGAATAGCTCCCATGTGACTTACTCAACTAAGTATGTAAAATCAGCATAGCTAACTTCAAAAAAATATTGCATACTTTAGCTTTCCTTTCCCCAAATTAAGTATTCTGGAATTTTTAAGTAACAAGTTAGTCTTACTTTCTTGCATTGAGATAGCCAGCTTTCCGTGTTAGATTTCTATGAACAGGAAATTTCGTAGTATCAGGATCAGGCAAATACAGTGGATCACTAGCTACTTCCAAGTCTTCTATAGTTTGTTGCATGTTTTCTACTTCACACTCCATTTCCCTGCGAACACTAAGGTAAATAATGTGTTATTAACAAAGATAATTTATTAATAAGTAGAAACAGAAAAAATAATTGTCTTGATAATAGTTCAAAATTCAACAAAACCAACTTACTTCTGTACACTTGTGCCAATATTGGTCAAAAATTCTTCCAATTGCTCAGTAAGATTTTCTGAACCCATTTTAAAAAAACTTATCTTTCAAAAAAGAAGAGGAGGAAAAGGGAGAATTTAGTCATTAATAAAACTACATTAACAATTAACAGATGAAACCATAGGAGGTTAAAGTTTCTCAGGGAAATCTGTTTTCATCCCTCATTCCCACCAAAGCCTCTCAATAAAAGGAGCAGAACGCATGTTTTTGTCTGCAAGTGAAGGTTGATGCTGTCATTGCAGTGGGATTTCATTGTGTCAAGAGGGAGTGCACAGTCACCTGGACGAAATACAGAAATAAGCAGAAACTGCCCTGGAAAAGAGACAAGGTTTGATCTTTTAGTGATCCCAAGGTCTCTCTATACTTTTTCAAGCCCACCAGTCTGCTAACTGTTGTGTTATGAGTGGGGTTATTTGGGGGGCATAGGAGAGGTGAAACCTGTGAGGACTTGTCCGGGGCCACCCTCTAACTGTGGACCCTGCCAAGGAGAACTGACAATATATATCTTAAAAACAGTGTACTCCATATTGGTCCAGAAAAACTGCCACATCTAAATTGAGTTTAGCCGTATGAAATCTCAGAACAGGAAGCCACGGGGCGTGGCCCTGCCCTTCCCATTCTTAGATTCAGCAAAAACCTGCACCGGAGCAACAGGTTGCACTATCTACTTTGTTACAGAAAACATTTAAAGCTTAGTTTTTAAACACAAGCTGCAAAGTTTCAAAAAGAAGCAAGAGTTCTTCTTGGACTTGGAAAGCTTTCAGACAGTATGTAGAAGTTAATTTCTACTCGGGACACTGTGGCAGTGCCAGATGCTGGAAAGTTTGGCTTTTTTTCTTTTTTAAAAAAACCCATACTGACGACACACTTCTGAAAATACAAATTAAGTCTCTCCAAAGAACTTCTTCATAGTTGCATTTTCTATTGCACCCGTCCTCAAATAAAGCAATCATGAACTTATTTATATTAAACAAAAACAAGCCAGAATGATTTTTAGCATTCCAGTTCTTCCACACCCTTGATTGATTGAAAACAGTAGTGATGTGACTTTGATGATTATCTCATCTCAAAAAAGCTGCCACAGGAAAGAGTTTAACTGTTTCCACATTACTTTCTAAGAAGGTACACTTCCATGTGGACTTGCATGCATGGAAGTTTTAATCAGCTATTCCCATTAGTGATCCAGTGGAAAAAAGTACCCTGCAATGAAAATTTAGGCAGTGCATTGAATTTAGCCATCTGGGTCTTGGGGTAGAATTAGACCTTTATACTTGTCACCCAGACTTTCCTAAAAGATTCTCCGATGGGAGTGAGGGCATGTCATGATGAGATTCGTATACTGAGTGGGAAATGACTAGCGCTAGCTAATGACCGTGTTCATGGCAGCAGCTATGACAGCTACAGGGATGAGAATGGGGTATGTCTTTTTCTCCATTTGCTTCCTTGGATTGCAAAAGAGGTCTTGCAGTGGATTTCAGTACATCAACCTTCATGAAGTACTTTTATATCTTCTCTCACACCTACAGCTTTCAGAAACTGAAATTACCTGAGCTTGCATGTATCCTAGCAAGGGTTCTAGCATAGCAATTTTCTTTTTGTACTGAAGAGTATTTAATGCACAGAAATAATGCATCATAGTCTGATGCTGTTTTTTCCTGGAAGTATATACATCTTCTGTAACTTCAGCCTTGATCTACAGAGACACAGACAGGGGGAGGGGGAAAAAGGAATGTTTGAGACTTGGCATTCATCACCTGCCTTCTGGACAGCTTTCTGGCCAGCATGGAAAAAATAACACAGTAATGTTCTACCCTCTATCATCAGCAATTGCCTATTTTACCCTACAATTCTGCTTCTCTAACTTATACATGAGAGATACATGAAAAACAAATACAGCATTCTTCTCTCCCTGGAACATGCGGTTATTTCTTTACAATAATAATTTGAATATAGTATCACAACCTTCATCTTAGAACATTTTCAGTGTTACAAGACAGGCATGTATTGGGGAAACCTGCTTTTCTGTTCTGAAGCAACCTGTCTAGACTGCTAAAACATAAACTATCAACCTTCAGGTGGAATCTGCCATACATTGTCTTCCATCATAAATATAAATACTAGATGAAAATTATTTCTTACCTCCTCTAAAAATCTTTATATTAAAAGTATTTTGGTTTACGAACCTTTTCATTTTCCCTTCTTTTTGACAACCGACTGTATCTGGTAATGGCAGCATCATGGTCTAAGCAATCAAGAGAGAATTTATCATCATTTTGATAAATTAATGCCTTATGAAACAGAGCAGAAAACCTTTTATATCACTGTGTGTTGCACAGCCAGCTGAATGCAAAGTTGTGTCATATTAAAACCTTTAAGAATTGTTCTTGCCTGTTTATAATTACTTCACTGCCACAAATACTTGAGCTGAAGAAAAATTCTAACCAGATGCAAACGTGGCCAAATTGTTACAGATTTCCCTAAACATCTAATATTCTTCAAAGACAGAAACCTTCTATAAGTAGAGACAACTTGCCGTTACGAAAACCTGTATCTAATCTTTCTTGCTTCTGAAGCAATGAAGCAATTTACATTAAGAGAAGCAGAATCCTTACTTAATCCTTACTTTAAAATATGTTCTCCACAAGGATATAGTAGAGCTAGCTAAAAAAGTAACTTCTGACAATACGGAAGAGAACTATCAAACTAATTTTAGGGAGGTAAAATTTGTTTATTAATCCAGTCCTGACTTTAAGAAGTGAGCTAGCACCTTACTAATTTTAGTAATTTTGGTAGCATAATCCTAAATTATTTAATAATTATACATACATTTAAAGTATTGTAAAAAAGGCTAATACTGTCAATTTGCCTTAACACTTCGGTACACAAAGCAGGG
The DNA here is from genome assembly GCF_000699105.1 of Pygoscelis adeliae. Taxonomy (NCBI): domain Eukaryota; kingdom Metazoa; phylum Chordata; class Aves; order Sphenisciformes; family Spheniscidae; genus Pygoscelis; species Pygoscelis adeliae. The sequence continues at coordinate 646,072 of NW_008824598.1, forward strand.
ATTTACAAGTGAACCAAGGAAAGCTGGGTGCCTAAGTATCTGAAAAAATATTACACCGTAATTAGTCACTTTAAGCCATGCAAATATCTTCACTAGTTTTCTCAGTAAATAATCTACAATAATACTGTCGTCTTGTATTATCTATAACATTAAGTATTTTACACTTACCATTGCTTGCAATTTGGAAAACTTCTTTCAGAGTTAGTATCTCTACAAAACAACATATCAGAATTTAAGTAAGTTGTTATTAATGTAACAGTTATATATTACAGTTTCTCATGCAATGTTTCACTAGTGAACAGTTGTAGTTCACACCTTGTACCATACTGAATTACCAGCACAGGCACTACGTGGCCAGGAAAGTCTGCTCCTACTTAGGGCCTGAGTATCATTTAGTGGCTGTCCAGCTTACCAAAAAAGATACCGTACTGTAATAAGTTAAGGAGGAACTTCTTTTCAAAAGACTTTGAAAGAGATCATCAATACAACTGCATCATCTATAGTTCTGGTCTGAGTTCTGGTCTGAGTTGGGGAAGTGGAAGCACAGGAGACAGGGAAGTATCACTGGACCAAAGGAAAGCCCCAAACACATTGTGATTCCTCCTACCTAAAATTAGTCATGGTCTAGATGGTTATTTAGTCTCACTGTGTCAAAAAACAGTACAATACTTAGCACTTGTTCTGATCTTGACTGTGGTTTTGTGTCATATTAAAACATAAACAAAAGCTATGTTCAACTTCATGGTAAAGCAAAGACAAAAAAACATGGAAAAGCTTTACAGAAAGTGCCTATGAAGTCCACAAAGAAGTATGGTATCATTAAATACTGCATTAGTTGGTGGTTAAAAACTTCCAGTGGGAAAATTTAATTTGCGATTGTTGCCTCAGGGGTGCTTCTTCAGTAAATATTAACAGGAGATTTTTCCGGGTTCTGGGGAGTAATATTAGCCTTGAGATACTCATGTTCCCTCGCTCAAAAAACATAATCTATTTAATCCATAATTTTGCAACAAACTATTGCCAAAGAAGTATTTTCCAAGATTCATAAAGAGCTAGAAGACTTATGAAAGAGTTGTAATTTTTATTTCAATTTAGACTTAAAACATTCATATGTTAGGTATACCCACTCTAGGATGTTCATATTAGGGATTTAAGTTATTTTGGCTTTAACTCTTGTAATTTATATTTGAAGCCCATTTGCCACACCAATCTATTCACTTTAGCATCTTGAGTAAAATCTATCATAATCAGACACTTTATATATTATTTTAGACCAGGCAGAATAAGATACAACTGTTACAAAAATAAGAAGTTGGAAGCATCTTATGCCTGCACGTAAGAAGCCACCTATACTACCAGCAGGGCTGAAGAACCACCTTACTAAATCTTAATAATATAGTAAGTACTACAACTTCGGCACTTTGCCTTTTGAGTTTACTCCAGCCATTATATTGATGTCATGGTATTATAATATATACAAATATTCCCTGAACATGCAAATTATCTGAAAATTATTTTTTCCTAATGTTTACAGTAACTGCAAAATTTTAATCTTGAATAGAAGATAAGTGCTTCCATAATGTAAGTAATTTTTTTGTTGAAACAGTAATAGTGTTAAGTCCTTCAACTGTAATACTCTTGTGAATAGAAATAACTTACATTTTTTTAAAAATTGGGAGGTACATACTTTTGAGAGCTGAAAAATAAGTGGCATATTCTATTTAGTGAAACAAGAGCTATGGAGATTAAATGCTACGTTTTTGTTATTGCTGCTGTTGATAAAACCAGTATTTGTTCGAGCACTCTACCTTTTAGATCCCTTTCTTTAAACTGGCTAATAGGAAACATCATTGCATCCGCAAGTTGAGTTGAAAGTACTGCATGGCAAGAGCTGAGCTATAAAAGACAAGAGAAAGAAGGAAATCTTAGGAAAACAGTGCTGAGATTAAAATAAAATAAAATAAAATAAAATAAAATAAAATATAGGTTGAGATCAATTTCACTCAAAGATGACATGTACAACTCAAACATAATTTTGCACATTAATTTTTTTGCAGCTATTCTTTTCTAGGTTCCTGATCTCATCACCAGCTTTTTATAGAAAACCTTTAGAGTTTAGTATTTGTCCCTACTTTTCCAACTTTATTCCAAGTTACTGGATCATGTCAGAAGATGGCCTCATACATTCTGATGACTAGTCAATTTATTTCTCCAGTTTCCCTCCAGCTACCTCACAGCCCATCTTTCACAGGTTACAGAGGTAGAACAAATGTGTTCTTCCTCCCAAAATGCTGTTTAAGTAGTGTTAAAAGTGAGGAGAGGGATCACAGAAAAAATCCTGATTCAGATCTTAACGGTGCTAAGTTGTCTTTCAGAAGAGTCCGTCTCTGTCCCTAATCAGGCAATACAAATACCCTCATGAAAAACAGGTTCTAACTGCCATTCTGTAATGTTTTTTGGCTATATCTACAGTAAGTTAAACTACATTATTTCTCAACAATGTATCCTCATTTTGCTGAATTGATTCTTTATCTTCAGTTTACATAACTTTAAATATATACTACCATTAAGTGTAACCGTATTGACAAATGAAAGCCATTTCTGTACCTCCTATCTTAAAAAAGGCTGGAATAATTAAGGAAGTTAAAGTCTACACATGACAACATTAGCAAAGTAAGTGAAATACAAGTACTTGCCTCATCTATCACTTTTGCAAATTGCTGTAAAGTGGAAGTCATAACTTCATCATCTCCCCCTAGTGGAAAACGCTAAAAGGCAAAGAAGGCATGTTGTTTGCAGTGTCTTCTGCCATTCACAAAACTGTATTAATCGTGTCTACGAATGTATTGGGTATTCCATTATTTTAAAATGTTATACAGTTAAGATACACTGAAGCACTTCTTTACTGCCCTGTGAAGAAGGAATTTTTTGGGGGAGGAAAGTAATAAACAATTCTCATTAAAAACAAACAAACAAACCAAAATAGATCAATTGATGTATAAAATCTATTAATTAGATTAATTAATAGATTTTAAAAAATCAGGAAAGATGCAGACTTGACATCTATGAAGACTTTTATCCAGCTTTGCAAATTATTTTAAAATTATCAAAAATTAAGCAATATTTGGTGTTCATCTTAAACTTCTAGCTCTTAAGTTACGTGATTATGTGAAATTTTTAAACCATCCAAAAGAGTTTACTTCTGTAATGCCTTGATGGAGGCAAAAGTATGACCAAAATGGTTACAACTGAAAAAAGAAATAATCCAGTTAAAACATTAGTTATGTATTTTTAAGCTAATCTCCTGACTGGGAAAAAAGCAGGTCAAAGGAGACAGATCAGAAAAATAAGTTAAAAGGTCCAATGCTAATTTAATTCTTCTTTTAATTCACAGCAGCCATATGTAAAACACTTGGAAATATTAAAAAACCCAACTTCCTTATTAAAAATTTTAAGCACCTCCTTCCAGCTTGTTAGGTTCCCCCCTCCTTCCTCTCAATGAATGTAACAAACTGTAACTGAAATAAGGATATTTGGTGTATATTTTGATATCTGTAACCGCTAAAGAATAAGAGTATCATGCCCTAATTGGTTCTTCTAATCTGAAGCTAGTTCTTTTCATTTTGATTTTGCAAAAACTATGTTTTTGCTAGAAAACGGCAGAAACAGTGCAATTCATTGAACAGCTGTGTCATTAAAGTCAATTTGGTATTGTATCAACAATGTTAAAACAATTCAAATGACAGTACTGCAGCTACTTCTAAAAAAAAAAAAAAGCAGAAATAATTTAATTCCTGCTACAATTCAGACTGTGCACAGACATCTTAAGCAGCATTTCCAGTCTGTCATTAGGAATATAAGACTTTTTTTTTTTTAAAAAAAGACACTCTAAATCTCTCTGTTTCTCAATCTCTTCCTAATGGGACTACTGTAGGTATGAATACTCACTATTCTTTTGGATCAGCATCATTGTGTTTTTGCTCCTATCTGCATTACACCTATTCATTAGTAACAATTAGCAAAGGAAAAATAAAATGTCATCTCACCCCTCTAGAAAGACTCACCAAACCATAATAATTAATAAATGGTGCTTTTTCCAGTTCACCTTGTTAGGTGCAGAATGAGGATAGGGAGCACCAGCCTCCTTAAAAGGAGTGACTTTTTGTTTTTAACATGCATCTCAGAAAAGGGGTCCCAGCAGCATAGCTACAAACAGGAAACCCTTCATAGTACAGGCTACCAGTGGAGAAGTTATGGATTCCACAACCCGCGCTTTCAGACGTGGAATTATTCTCACAATAAGAGTAAATTATGGTTGTTAAAAGGAGACTGCTATGCAATCTCTTCTCTTTGTGTGAGTAAAAAGTAAAATTAAAGCACTTAACAGTAAACAGGTTTATAAAACAAAACCAAAAGCCCACCACCACCCTAAGCAACCCCCAAAACACTGATCCAAAAGTAAAACATTCCAGAACTTACTAATATTCATCATGGTAAGAGGAACTTCATTCTGTTTTAGTTGGAAGAACTAATATGAAGACAGTAGATTCTTTTGGCAAAGATTTGAGCCACCAACTACAGCAATTAATTTTATCTGGACCAAACCTAAATACATTCTACGTTGTGCTCGGGAAGATAGAAGACTACAAAAATACGTAATCCTGACCACACAAAGACAACAATGATTTACACAGTACCTGTTTCTCATATTCCTTCAGAAGCTTTGAAGTCAGATGAGTTGCTGCGCTTAATTCATTCTGATTTAAAACAAAACAAAAAAAAAGCTTGTTACTGTTTGATTTAAATTAATATAAAAAATTCACATATTTGAAGAGGAAACTATTACAAACATGGAACTTAAAATCTCATTACAGATTTTCAGAAAACCTAAGCATCCTGCCCTTCCATTTCTCTAACATTGTTGGGAGTTACAGGTAGTAAGTGTTTACAAATACCAAGTTCATGGCCTGTACTATGTGCACCGATTTCTGTATTTTTCATGTTATGCAGTGAATATTTGCGTTTAATTATTTCAAATTAGCTGCCCTGAGTATTAGGAATTTGTTATCTGTGAAGGAACAAAAACATTACAATGAACCTCGGTACTACCTGGTTACAAACTGCTTTGTACTTGTACACAGACAGGACCCAATTAGCAGGTTCATGGTATGGAACAACTTCATCTTTCATGATGCAGTTCAAGGAGAAAGTACAGAAATTAAAAGCTAAATGGAAAGGCAGTAAAATAAAACTACATAGCAGGAAACCTACAAATAAACACACTAGTCATTAAAGTAAAAACAACAGTAAAATAAAAATATGAAAAGCAAGAGTAACAAATCAGTAAAAAAGTCAAACAGTTCAAGTATATACAAATTAAAAATACAACCATAAACTCAATTGTTCAGAAAAACACACAAAATAGATTCTGCCTTCAGCATAAAAGTGCAGTTACTTATAGATAAGTAGTAAAACATGAATATATCATGGGTAAAAAATAATCTCCCACTTGGTACATACTATTATACACACTAAGATCATAATGGGAAACATTTTAGAAATGCTTGGGAAATACAATAAAACTACTAGAAGACCAGAAAATCTTTTCAGTTGTCATAAGAAATTCTGTTGCAAAAGAAATCGCAAGAATTTAGTCTTTACCACTCCCTAACATACAGAAAAACAATCATTTAATTCTTATTTTATTTCACTTCCACATTTAAAAAATGTGGAACCTCTCTCCAGGTTAATACAAGTACATTTTCAGAAAGGAAAGGACCAAGGGAGATGGATAAGCCTATAAAAAAGTTGGAACTGTGGGCAACTACTGGACTCACTATGGTACATTTAAAAAAATGTGGAAGTTTAAAAAAAATTTTGCTTATAATAATTTGAAAAAAGCAACATACATGAAATGTGGTTCAGAAGCTTTATAATGCATTCAAGAATTTCATTAACACTACCTGTGCATCATATATTCTGTGCATGGCTTGAAATAACTGATTGATGTAATTGGAAATTGCAGCAGCATCTTCTTCAAATACTCCCAGCAAAGACCGGGTCTGTAAAAATTAAACAGCCAAGACACTAACATGTCAAGTTAGCAAAGTAGTATTTAAATGTAACAGAATTTCAAAGTTAAATAGCATTGGTTCAGGTTTAGTTACTGAAAAGTTTATAAACCCTCCAACACTGTTTACAGGAATGATACATGTTGCATGCCACAGAATCTTAAAGATATCCAAGCTCAGCCTCTCTCCAGGTTAATACAAGTACATTTTCAGAAAGGAAAGGACCAAGGCAGATGGGTAAGTGTATAAAAAGTTGGAACCGTGGGCAACTACTGGACTCACTATGGTACATCCCTAAGGAAAAGCGTAAAGGTGACTAGTATTGAATAGCATGCCAGGTATACACATTTCCTCTGCAGTGAGATCAAAACAAAGGCTGTGACGTTCCAATACTACCCATCCTGCATGAAGACGGTTGCTGGCTGTGCTTGGACCTATAATTCACCTGTGCAGTAACAGTCAATTCTGTGATCAAAAGGCTGAGAAACTAAAAGCCAAACCAAAACAAAACAGTACAACCTACATCTTATTGTTCTTAAGATACGTTTCTCCCCTGCACCACTCCACGGTGAAAGGCAGTGAAAAGATCTGTCCTTTTGTCCTTACCCCAGCTTGTCAGTCAGTCTGCTCCTTAGCTGGTGTCACCCACAAACTTGATGACTATGCATCCTATTGCACTGCCTGCATCACTGATAAAGGTGCTTAAGAGTATCCATCTCAAAATCAACCTCTTTATCACTGTCCACCTATTAGACTTCAAAACACTGATCACTACTCTTTGAGACCAACTATCCAGCCAGTTTTTCCACCCAGGTCGCAGTCCATACCTCTCCATTTTGGCCAGAAGGATATTACCAGAGACCGTGTCAGAATCCTTGCTTAAGTCAAGGTAAACGACATCCACTGCTTTTCCCTGTGATGAAACGACTGACTCTGGATGAGAAGGCAATCAGGTTGCACAGGCATAATTTGTCCTTAAGCTTAAATGAGATGCTGACTCAGTGTTCTTCCATCCTTTTTGCACTTGGAAGCAATGTTACTCCTCACCATGAGGATATCAAATAGCTTCCTTCCACCGAGACAAAAACCCAGAAGGAGGAAGAACAGAGAATGTACCTATAACTCTGCACAGGCTACGGTTGCTTTTCCTGATCTAAAATATTGGTTGGGATGCTTGGATGTGGAAACAGGAGTATCGCTTGAGAGACCCACAAAATAAACCCTTTTAATAATGTTTTAGCAAGAGGACTATGGTTTGGGTTTACGTTTACACTAAAATTAACGTCCAGACAGAAAACTGGAAGAATCATAAGTACATAACTGTTTTTCCCCCCCAAATTATGGTTGTTAAACATTTGAAATTGGAAATTCTCTTTCTTAGTCTTCCCTAGGCTAAATAACTGTAATTCCCTCAAAGAGGAAGGGAAGGAACTTCTGATACCTGGGAAAAGAATGAAAGACTGACACAACAAGTCTGGACATCAGGAAAACCTCTCTGATGAGATTAGCGAAAAGCACTGGATCGCACTGCATATGAATTATGGGGGGTTTATTATTAGAAGTTCTTGCTATGTTGAAGACTTGTCTTGAAACGACTTAGACTTTAGTCCATCTCCCCTTGAAGCACGGAGGCCTTTTTCAGCTACTTTTCTGCTTTTAATGATAATCAAGGAGTACATATTAAACCTGTATAAAGTATATTATTTGACCATTCTTTTGACATGAAATTCTTTTATTTAACTTGAATTAGATGCCTTGTTGTCTCACAAATGTGATCACACCATATAATGCCTACAAGATACTTAAATAAAAACGAATATAATCAAACAGCATCATCAACACAATAAATCACTTTAATGGTGGTTCTAGTTTATAAAACAAGTGGAAAAGCAGGGTGGAGGAGGAAAGAGCTGGAGGAGAACTCAAATGTTTGCCAGGTGTGGTAACATCTTGTGTCATCCTAATAGCTGTGACTCTCCCATTAAAGGAAACATACATGAAAGAATGCAAAAGAAAAAATTACATAGTACTATAACCACTGAATTATATACTCATAACCTTTAAACCTGAACATTACTAAACCTGAACATAAACCTGAACTTGTAATTTTAAAGGAATATCATATAAGGTTTCTGGATTATGCTTACTCTTTAAAAAAGAACACTGTAGAATAAAAGCATTTCTGTTTTATTGTAAAAATATCAGTTATCGATGCCCAGACTTCAAACTGACATTGTATGATATTGATGGAAAGAAAATAATCTGAAACTGTAAACAAGTTATGGCAGACTATTGCTTAGCAAAAAATTAGCTGAATTGTTTACTCATGTTTCTAGTAAAACTTTGCATCATTTTGCATGTTCTTTAAGACGCTTTCATCCCATATATATGAGCAGGTACATTAGAAACTACCAGTGATAAGCTGCACAAAGAAACCACCTAGTTAGAAGTCGGTGAATTGTTAAGCATTCTATGTCAATCATATAGAATCATAGAATCGTTTAGGTTGGAAAAGACCCTTAAGATCATTAAGTCCAACCATTAATGTAGCACCGCCAAATCCACCACTAAACCATGTCCCTAAGGGCCACATCTACACGTCTTTTAATACTTCTAGGGATGGTGACTCAACCACTTCCCTGGGCAGCCTGTTCCAATGTTTAACCACTCTTTCAGTAAAGACATTTTTCCTGATGTCCAAACTAAACCTCCCCTGGTGCAACTTGAGGCCATTTCCTCTCGTCCTATCGCCAGTTACTTGGGAGAAGAGACCGACACCCACCTC
>NW_008824598.1:656482-659517 GCF_000699105.1 Pygoscelis adeliae
TTTATTGTCTTTTACGGCAGCAGCCAGATTAAGTTCTAGTTGGGCTTTGGCCCTTCTAATTTTCTCCCTGCATAATCTCACGACATCTTTGTAGTCCTCCTGAGTTGCCTGCCCCTTCTTCCACAGGTCAGAAACTCTCCTTTTTTTCCTGAGTTCCAGCAAAAGCTCTCTGTTCAGCCAGGCTGGTCTTCTTCCCCACTGGCTCATCTTTCGGCCCATGGGGACCACCTGCTCCTGTGCCTTTAAGTTTTCCTTCTTGAAGAACGTCCAACCTTCCTGGACTCCTTTGCCCTTCAGGACTGCCTCCCAAGGGACTCTGTCAGCCAGGCTCCTAAATAGGCCAAAAGTCTGCCCTCCAGAAGCCCAAGGTAGCAGTTCTGCTGACCCCCCCTCCTTACTTCTCCAAGAATCAAAAACTCTATCATTTTGTGATCACTATGCCCAAGACGGCCTCCAACCACCACATCACCCACAAGTCCTTCTCTGTTCACAAACAACAGGTCCAGCGGGGCGCCTTCCCTAGTTGGCGCACCCACCAGCTGTGTCAGGAAGTTATCTTCCAGCAACCTCCTAGACTGTTTCCTTTCTGCTATATCGTATTTCCAGCAGACATCTGGTAAGTTGAAGTCCCCCACAAGAACAAGGGCTAGTGATTGTGAGACTTGTACAGTATGACTATGGTAAGACTATGTATGGTAGTGTATGTGACATGAGATAGAGCCTGTACTATCAAGTCTATTGGCTTTTTTATTGTGCAATGCTTCAGGAGTGCAAATAAGTCTGAGCAGAAACTCTCTAAATATATATATAAACACTGAGTATGTGTGTAATATATGTCCTAAGTTAACATTTAAATTGCATTGCTTTGCACAGCAAAAGACAATGTAAACTTGGCATTTGGTTTAAGTCTAAAAACACAGTGGTTAGATTTTTGTCCTGCAACAAGAGGAAATGAATGGGTTTTGCCATTTTAGAAAAGCCTTTCCTTCCCTCAGATGCAGAATAAGTTTGATATGATGTTTATATACCTGAAGTTAGTGTCTAAAGCATGTCTAAAGGTGCAAAACTCCAGTCCGTAGTTCAGCACTAAACAACGACCTAGGCTGATGATCTTTTTCAATATTACAGCATGAACATGTCAATCAGAAAGTCATGGCAACTCCTAAAGAAAGCAAGGTTTCTTCTTTCTTCAAGCAACATTTGTTGCCATTTTCATTGCACTGATTTCAAAATAACAGAAATTAACTAATGTAATGGAATACTAGAGAGTCCTAGTTATGTTCTGCTAAGAGGTGGTTAGCCAGAATTCACCTGAAATATTAGGTTGATGTAAAATTTTGTACCTAAAAATAGAAGAAGATATTGGCAAATCTAATAGTTTAAGCACATCAAACTCACTGGGCTGAGTTAGGCTTTGCTAGTCTGTACCACAAATAACCTCAAATGAAAGACTCTAGAATTTATAATTATGTTCCAATATGTAACTTTTTTGTGTGTGCTTCCCAAATGACATTCCAGTCTTAAGTGCTTGGGAAAAAAAACCCTACATCCCACTTTTTAGGGATCCTAAGTTTATCTCACATTTGACACTTCCTATAAATATGAATAGTTCTGACTTTCATATACTGAGAACAAACTTCCAAGAGATAATTTTGTTAAATTACTATTATTATAACACTTTCAAAAATTTTTCCTCTTCATGAAAGTACATCAGGTTTAGTCTCTGGGCCAGAGACCATAGTACAGGCTAGATCTCATCTAACATCTAGTATCTGAGCTATACGGGGCACTGTCCTTTGGCAAGCAATGATACACTTTATATGTGGCCTTCTTCTGTTGCCTTTTCTAAGTCATCCCTCCACTTGATGTAGATTTGTTAAAATGATTGTCATTTTAGGGGTTAAAATTCCCTATTAAGCAAGTGAAAGTTTCTCTTCCTATGGTTGAGGAATCAAAACTATCAATGCATATGCTATTACAATATAGGAAGTCTTGCTCATCTATATAAACAATGCAGCAAAACAAAGATCTTAATTCAAAAGGCTGCAATAAAAGAAAATATATTGTAAACTTTTTTTTCGCGTCTAGGAAGAGCAGTACAAAGTACTTGCTGTTGTTGTTGCTGCCAGCAAGAGAAACCAGTGCAATTGAATAAAGCATTTTCTGCTTAATAGTAGTATGAAAGAAATGCCAATACAATACATGGCATCACTGACAAAGGTCAAGCAGCAGAAATGGAAGCGAAGATAGCAGAGCAATTAAAGGCCTCTCCGCACCACGCGTTTCCCGCCTACTCACAGCATTAACAACCGCCAGGATAACCTCATCCGATAACTGCTTTTCGTACGTACCTATTAAACCTTCATGCGTTTTTAGTAAAACACAAAGATAAGAAAAATGGCCTTGAGAAGTCAAGACGGGTTTTGTCAACACGAGGTCTCCAAAATAAGCCATGAATGTAAATACGGGGGCGGGGAAGTAAGGGAGTCAATGCAAGCGACTACCCTGACGCCCGATGCTGAACACAGTACCTCCGGAAAATCGTTACGGAGCTCGCTCCTGCTGTCCAGTCCGCAGGACACCTAAGAGGACGCGGTGATGCAAGCGGGAAGAAGGCGCCGCGGAGACCGGGGCGACACCTCGCAGGGCGCACTGCCGAAGTTGACAGCCCGAGAGCCGTGACTCCTGGCCCCGAGCCCCTGCCACGCCGCAGGGGCGAGGAGGATGGGAAGGCACCTGGCCGTGCACGCAGCGCCCCTGCCCCGCTGCCGGGGAGGGTTTCCCCCTCCTTCCCGGCCGCCGCCGAGGCTCTCCAACGCCTCCCCGAGGGAATGGGGGGGGGAGGGAGCGAGAGAGGATCAGCGCTAGGCCTGGCGCCCACGGGTTGGGCCCGATCTGGCCTCCGCCCACCGAGCTGCGTCTTGCCTCTCTTACCTGGGGGCTGTCTTCCAGCGTCTCCTCGATGGGGAGCTTGTCGATGCCGGGCATGGCGGCCGCCGGGGTTGACTCTGCGCCGTTGCAGCTCCCGCACCCCA
>NW_008824598.1:660060-661435 GCF_000699105.1 Pygoscelis adeliae
GAGGTGAGTGGGGAGCGGAGACGGATGTTTCCACGCTGAGGCGCCTGTCCAGCGGTGCCGCGGGCAGATGATGGTTGTCAAGCGAAGTTACTGGGAAAAAGCAAGCAAACTTTTTTTCTTTTCTTTTTGCGTTTTCAGTTACATTCTCTTGTGTTACAAATCAGTGTGTCTTCCTAGCCCCGTTTGTATTTGTTCTGGCTGTTGCTGTCTTCTCAGAACAGATAGACAATTATTTTGGGGGCAGAACCACAGCGGGACTAATGCTGTTGTGTCCCTGTCATGATGGAAGCATCTTTTGCGCTCTTTTGATGTTACCTGGAGCATCCCTTTTGAGAAGTCTCCTTTTATCCCTGTCATGTCTGTCTCCACCATCCAAGTATATCTATCCCTAACTACCTAGTATTTTTTGTAACCAAGTGATAGCTTTAGCTGAGGACCTGGTGTTCCTGCTGGTGTCTTAAAAAAACAGAAACGTTGGCGACCACAATTTTAACCCTTCAGAAGCAAGATTATAATCAGTCCAAATGGACCCCCTACTTTCTTAGACTGGATAAGCTTGGCACTATGGGTTGGTGGCCAACTTTAAATGCTTAAAACTACTGTGAGGAATCACTGGAATTGAACCAGATCATTGCGCACTGTTTAAAAAAGCATATTCTTGACTTGCCCTCTGTGATTAGTATGTTTTGGCCAAAATTATTGTACTTTAAATTATTCCTGCACGTTAAGCAATTCATATTTTAAGAGTAGGTCTTTTACGATGCGTTGAGTATGTACAAATTGCTAATCAAGAATACTCTAAATTTCCATTCATTTAAAAATGGATTAAATTATATTGTGTGTCAAACAAGAGGCTGCATAAAATTCGCACTCTTAAAACTAACAAAAGCGAAACCAAATTGTACAGCATATTTGAATTTGCAAACTGGTTTAACTCTGAAATTATTTGATATTTCATTTCTGCATTTTAATAGATGATCGGTAACTTTTTAGATACATTTATTATTACAGCTAAAAAAAGAAGAGGCTGTTTGCTTGCTGGTTTTGCCTTTTTGGGGTCAGGTGAACTTAGTATAAAACCAGATTAGAAAGTACACAAAGTCATCCAGCAGAGCAAATGATTAACTATTGTGCAGTCTTGCTATGGCGACCTTTCTTTATGGTGTATCAGATCATATTTTACCTTTAAAAGCAGATAAAGGAAAAGGCTGGTATTAAATTACAAACAATTAAAGATTTTTGAGGTAGGATTTTTTTGTTTGTTTTGGGTTTTTTTGTAGGGAGTGGTGAGGAATTTCAAAATTGCAACTCGGTTCAGTCAGTTCATTTACCAGCTCAGCTGGTGACTCACCTGACTGAAGCAAGTCACACCACT
>NW_008824598.1:661474-669537 GCF_000699105.1 Pygoscelis adeliae
AGGGTAATAGTATAGTGTTATTTTACAAGGGATTTTAAAGACTAAGTCTTGTATCTGTAATTATTATGTGACAGAACACTAGTGTTGGTTCATGACCTACATATATGTGCACAGCTTTTTGGTTTTGAGATCAGTTAACTTGTGACTAAGTTTTACAGCGGTTTTCTGCAAGAAATGCTCTCTGTTTTATACTATAAGATGCATTTCCCTAGCAGAATTCAGGAAGGTAGTAACTTTAAATGGAATTGGTTTTAGTTAGCTTTGTATATTTACAGCTGTAAGTGGCAGAGGAAAAAAACATTTCTTGAGCTGCTATGAATACAGAACAGCTCTTTGAGAATTAAGTGTTTTGTAGAAGAAAAAAAAAACACTAACAAACATCTTTTATACGTAAAAATGTGCTTTGGTATCTCAGCTGACATATAGCATAAAAATATGTCTTGTTTCTGTTGATCTTAGCAATTCAGTTTAATGATTCAGTTCGCTTTAGTAGCAAGAGGGGGGGCCTTTCTAACAATTTTGTAGTATACCAGGGCTTCTTTGAATTAGTAGTCAGCTTCTTAAATAGATCCCTTATGTTGAGACATTCTGTAAGACGTTACTAGTATTTTTGAGTGCAAATGTACCTTTTGTGTACATTTTTACAAATGTTACAAGGCATCCAAAAGTTTTATTTGAGATACAAATTTGACAGCAACAGATGACATTTAATGAATTGAAGAATCCCTCTGAACCCTCTAATAAGTGTGGTTTTAGTGTTAAAATTTTTTCAGCATTGTAGGCTTTTTGTTAGTGTGTGATTTATCTCTTCGTTTGTTTGGGTTTTTGGATTTGTGGGTTTGGTGGTTTGTTTCTTTTCCTCTTTCTGCAAAATACTTACTAAAAGGCCTTCAAAATGTGGGGAACTAACACTTGGCACTATGTAAACAGGGAGAAGGGCAGCCAACAGGTCTTTAGAGGATTCCAGATGTGTCTCCTAATGGAGAGAACATTTTGCCTCTGCTGGAGGGTGAAAGTAGCTGTCTGGATAAGGTAGGCTTTATTTGCATGTTACGCACTGTTTAACACACTGTTTCTCAGATTCTTCCTAGTGCCACCCTTGGATTTACCTTGAATTTATCTGTGTTCACTTAATCTCCCTGGGTCAAAATAGCTTTTACTTCAGCCAAGAAATAGCTAACTGCTTTTAGTCATGTTTTGTGAAAATTGGTGTTAACAGTTTTGAGGTATTCTTGCCTAAAAAAAAACTTTTGAGTTTGAAGTTGGCTTTGAATATAATCTTTGTTATTCATGTTCAAAACATATTTGAAAGGGAGCTACATGCAGCAGAATATCTGAGGTGGTAAAGTACTGGTGCAGTTGGGTAAAGAAGCTTGTGGTAAAGGTGAGATGAAAGGCAATTTTTCTGAGTGTGATAAGTAATCAAGGAAGATTATATATACCATTTAGACCTTTTTAAAAAGCTGAAAGTATTGCAGAGGCTATTGTGAAAGGTGACCTGGCAGTGGAGTAGCAATGGGTGACAATGGCAAAAGGTAGCAGCAGTAAGCATTGGGGTTTCAGACCAAAGCCACCAAGAACTGTTGGTGTGATCTCTTCAGCTGGTATAAAGAGAGTCCTTAGAGGCTTCTCATCTCTAAAGAACAAGAGCTTCATCTACTAAACAGATGAACTCTACTCTCCCTGGGCAAAAAACACTGGTGCAAAATCTGAAAGGGAGGTTAGTTTGCTGCCTCATCAAGTATGTGATGCTGTAAGAGGATTGGGTTTGCATATCCAAGGAGCATTGATTTTTCCTACTATTGATTACTTAGGATTTTCAACTTAATGTTTGCTGTGTTGTTCTATTTGCCCCTACAACGGTATTTAGCTAAAACTCTATAGGTGATTTCATATGGGTTGCAAGGGAAGAATTGATCATTTCTAATGGGCCAAAATAATGAAATACAGTTTTTGAGTGAAGGCTCAAGGTCTATTTACACCTTCAGTGGGAATTCCTAGAAATTTAATCTGGTTCTTTACTATCAGGTATTCTTGGATCTAAAATTGTAAGTTTTCTACCCTGTGGAAAATATATTTTCATCCTCATTTCTTACGGAAAGGTTTGTTGGCTGTTTATCTTGATAACAAATAGCTTGCTTCTACAACTAAGCAAGCTTCTGTTCAAAGAAATCTAGCAACATTTGAATGCTAGACCTTCAGCCAGATTCTCCAGTGGATTTATCTTTCTATATATGTTGTTCTAGAATCATGGAATCCTGGAATGGTTTGGGTTGGAAGGGACCTTAAAGATCATCTAGTTCCAACCCCCCTTTGGGACATCTCTCACTGGATGAGGTTGCTCAAATCATGTCCAACCTGACCTTGAACACATCCAGGGATATAATGGAATTTTGGTATAATGCAGACTTCTTGGAATAAATTCTCTTTTCTTGTGAAATTTTTATAAACACTTATGTGGAGCTGCATTAACGTTATGAAGGTTTCTTTAGCATAATAAAGGTCTCCTAGATATATGGTGTTTCAATTTCACTGAATTACTCGGAAATTAGAGAGGATAGTGTGAGCATCTACCTTGTGAACTTCTGAATTGGTACTTCCTGGTCCTATAAGCAGTTGCAGGAATGAACTCTGTTTAAAAACAAGAGTGTTGATGTGTTTCCGTGACCGCACTGCATTCTCCCAGTCTGATTCAATTCAACATCGAGCAAATGAATGTAATACGATTATTTTAATAATAACAGTTTCTTACTCAGATAACCTTGCTGAACGAACTTAACAGCTGGGTAAGCCTCAACACCAGATGGCAGTATTTGATGAGCTTCTGACCTCATTCGCCTAGCGAATGAGTTAACTGGTTTTGGCCTATTTCATGAAAATTCTTTTTGAGACCTACCAAGATCTTTTCTCTCTGAAATGTCATTAAAAAACCCTGAAAGAATGAGTGTTTCCACCTGGGAGTTAAAAGCAGACTGCCCTGAAAAAGTTTTTTTTCCATCTTCCACAATCTCAGAGAGACCAAAAATAAGTTGTAATTACTTGGTTAACTTAATGGTTAGCTTTGGGAAGATATGTGCCTCTCTTAAGTGTCTCTGTTACCACCACATATGCCTGTCTTTATTGATAGTTCTTGATAGCTTCCTGAAGAGAACACCTATGAAGGTATTTACCACTTCGGGACTTGAAGTATGTGGTAATCTGAGTCTCAACTGTGTGGCTCAAGTTCATTTCATTCATATTCATCCAGGAGAAATAAGTATTCTGAAATGTGTTTTGTATCGGTGCTTGTTTTGGTATTTTTAAGTTCTTTTTTAAAAAAAAAAAACAGTGGGCTGTATTTGGAAACTAGCTATTTATATTATAATCATTAAGAGGTTTTTCGTATTATTAAAGTCCACATTAGTTTCTGGATTCAAGAGGCTGTCTCTCTATCAGTGATCATGCTTTTCACCTCTTTGGGATAGAGAAATGGGTAAGCAGCTCCAAGTTCAGTACAGTAGGAGATACATTGTTTTCTTTTTGACTTAATGTGTTGTGTGGGAATTTTTTTTTTTAAACTGGTGTTCTGTGTAGAGACTGTAGAGGCAGAAAACTGATCTACCAATCACTGCTATGTAAGAGGCTTTGCATTAGCTCTTCAGTAACCTGAATGCAGTCTGAATACTCAAAATAACTGCCTGCAAGTCAAGAAAAGGAGTCCTGTTGCTTTGTTAAGGTCATAGGTTGCCTTGTTGGGAACAGCTGTACTGAAACATAAAGGGCTGTGAGGCCCTTGCTTAACGCTGCTTCCCACTGACCTCTAGTTCACCAGATATTCCAGCAAGCAGTGGTTTCATACATAGGTCCTTACAGCTTTTTTGTATGTCTAAATTTTGTGGTTGCTGAGGCTGTTAAATGATGGTTGGAGCTTAGCTTGCAGGTGGTCATTGCAGTTACATTGATGCAACTTCAAGATCCATTGATACATGCTGATAAGATGTCCTTGGTAAGATCACTTCTTGAATTGTTACTCTTTTTGATAGTTTGGTTTGACAACAATCTAATTGCACAACACAAAGTCAGTAAGTTAACATTCTTCAGCTGAATGTCTTTCTGATATAAAGCCACACATGGATTGCATTTCTCTCTGTAGAATCTCCCTCAGCACAATATTGCCAATTCTAGATTGTGCCATTTCCTTAGCAATTTTCCTGCTTCTGTCTATTTCTAAAGATTAGTCTTGGGTTGTTTACAAATGTACAGAAAATCAAAGTGGAGGTACTGTTTATTTCCTTAACATTAGTTGTTAGCCATGTGAATGTGACTGATTACACAGAATAAACTACTCTGAGAAAACAGTAAAACAAGAAAAATAGAGGGCCAGATTTTTCCTTTAAAAGAGCACAGTCCTATGTGCTCCAAATTAAAAGCTTTATTTAAGAGGGGTAACTTTTGCATCCTGAAATTAAAATACTGTTTTCATTTTTGCATGTTCTAAAATAAAGCTTTGTCCAAAATAAGAAAAGGAGGAATCTCTGTAGAGAGGTTACCCTGAACCAAAAGCTGGTTTTGAACATGTGACATGCAAACTGCTGTGTGGCTGACAGATGACCTTGAATATAAAAATGTTATAGTCGGTACTTCCTTTATAATGAATGAAATCAGAAATCTGTTTTCAAACTTTGAACTTCATTACAAAATCTTTACCTCCTTACTCCCCATTACTCATGATTTTTGGTCATTTTAAGTGTTCGCTCTGTAGGATTTAAATAAATTTCTGTTGGTTATAAACCTACAAGAAGGGAGGAATGTGTAGCAGTAAAAGGATGTTTTTAAACCAGTAAATTTGAGTATACTGCTTCTATTACTTTAAGTTTTGATTTTTTGTTGTAAAGAATGATCGGGAAATTTCACATATGGTGTGTTTCAAAAAAGCTGCAACAAAGTTATTTTAATAAGAAAAATGAATACATGAATTATTTAAAATAGTTGGTGCAACTGTTCCTGTTAACTAATCCAGGCACTTGGAAGGCAATTACACTGAGCTTTGACAACATTGCCAACCCACTGCACAGTGCCTTATGCCAAAAGCTATTGTTGTTTTATTGACCACGTTCACCATTACATATGCATATGAAAAAACAGAGGCATTTTCATCGGGATTACCCTAATAGCATTAAGAGATTATTTTTTAAATTTCCTTGGAAGGAAATTCACTTAAATGAGATTACTTATTACTTGACTGGCTTCCTATCATGCTGCTATGTTTAGGCAAGTGGAGTCCATTAGAGTATAAAGTTTTTTAAAAAACTGATTTTATACATTAATGATTTCAAATAAAAGAGAAGTACTGTATTTGTGCACAGCTTCTTTTGAGAAAGTTAAGTCGATGTTCTGGTTAGGAGAGATAACACTTTTTGTCCCTCTTGGTGGCCCCCCTAGTGTCACCATTAGTTGCTAATTACTTGCAAACAAATAAACAATTAACTCCTCGTGCCTCTTGGTGGGAGAGTTTTCATTGACATGCTAAAACTTTCTAATAAAAGATTTTAATTAATGACGTTGCAAATCCAACCCCCTTGTCAACATAGCTATAAGGAGGACTTGTGGAGAAATGCAAGTACAGTATACATGCTATGCTGGCTGAAGGTGAAAGCATGGCAAATACATCGCTATGTGCTGCTAATACATCAGTGTCTCAGAATCTTCGGAAAGTGTCTGGTTTTGTAGAAAATAAAACCACACAGCGCTCGTTTTCCATTGAAAGTATTTTGGGACTGGAGCAGAAAAAAGATGGCATTCCAGCTGTGAAACCCCACAGACCATGGATGGATGCATGCACCAACTTGGGTAAGTCAGGAGTCTGTTTTGTAACCTCTCAAGCTCTTAGTCCTTTAAAAAGGTAAATATTTTCATGTTTCTACTGAAAACCAGTAAATTGAAGCTCTTGTTTGCTTGCTTTTTCTAGTTTTAGGTGATGACAGTAATCCCCATCTGCAAATCCCTGTTGTTTGCTATGAAAATCCATTATTTCATGCTAACAGTAATCCAGTGCAAGAGGAAAAAGTTTTGAAATGTGAAAAATATTTTTCAGTCACTGAAAGGCTATCTTTCAAACGAGAATTGAGCTGGTACAGGGGTAGAAGACCAAGAACTGCATTCACTAGAAACCAGGTAGGGATCTTCTCAGTCTTTAATAAATGAATAACAATGTAGTTTAGTAAAATGTTGATAGAAGCCTATAACAGCTGACTAATTCAGTATGATGTACCTCTGCAGATAGAAATGCAATCAGGAACTAGTGTAAATTAACAGTAATGTTGCTAATTTCAGCAGACCTGTGTTTATGCATGGAATCAGAATTGTGCAAACACTGCTGGAAGGCTCCTGTTGAACAAACTAAACTGTTGTATTTATTTTCTTTATTAGTTCTATAAAGGTAGTGATTCAACAAGTGTGTTTTAATCTCCTCAGATTGAAGTCTTGGAAAATGTTTTTAAAATGAACTCCTACCCTGGCATTGATGTTAGAGAAGAGCTAGCTCGCAAATTAGACTTAGATGAAGACAGGATCCAGGTAATGAAAAATTTATTCGAACTTTTCTGTAATTCCATCTATATGTACTCTCTGGTTACATAAATGAGTAGTTTGACAGCAGTAGCAATAATTTTAATAATCTCAATTTAAAACAATGTACATTTATACATGTGGTATGCCTTCAATGATTTGTGAAATGGAAGCCATTGAATTCCTTCTGAAATCTTAAACCTTCTTCCATAGCGTTGATGAGGTATTCATTACTATAGTATTTCCATTATATCTGCTCTGTTAATCTCTAGTTATCATGTGCAGAACTTGATCGTTTGCTTCCATGTTTTAAAATCATGTTTATGTTATGCTTGTCACTATATTTGAAAAACAAATTTGAAACAAATATTGAAATAATTTGTACGGATGTTAAGTAATATGTGAGACTATCAGTAGAGCATACATGTGTTAAACCAATGTTTGAGCCTATGTCTTCATCCGGCCAAAAGCAAAAGCTACTCAGGGATTGTAATTATTGATTTCCAGGTAGTCCAATGTGATAAGAAGCATACCATAAACATTAGAATTTGGGCCTCACCTTGATCTTTATTAAGCTGTTGATGCAAGTCTTTTATTGGGGTTGATGGGAAGCTTGATGCTGAGATTAATTAGGCAGCTGAAGAAATAACACCTTAAGACTTGCGTGTGAATTCCAGATGCTCAGGATTTTCCAGGGTCTGGTTCAGTGTCACTGAAGTTAATATTAGTTTTTATATTAATCACAGTGAAGCTGGTTCTCACTTTCCAGTTAAGCTGGGGGTATTATTTTCTTCGTCTGTGGTGTTAAAATTATTGCAGGCAGCTACATGCCATCATCTGTAGATTTTAAATTTGTATTGAACTTCCAAACTACTGTCATTACACAAAATACTGTAAAGTTGTGTGAATATTTTTAAGTTTCGAAGCTTATTCTTCTTACAGTGCTGTATTTCTGAAAAGCGCGCCTTTTCTTTCAATTTTAGATCTGGTTCCAAAACCGTCGTGCAAAGCTGAAAAGATCACACCGAGAATCTCAGTTTCTAATGGTGAAAAATACTTTCACCTCCAGCCTGCTAGAGTAAAAAGAAGGATGGTTTGCTGTGACGGTACTACAATAGAACATGAAGAATTACTAGAATTTTCATAACTTGTATTGAGTGATGATGTATTAATTACGATTTTATCCCCAGATTTGAAAGATTATAATAATTTTCATTCAAATAAACTGTAAATACTTGAAGTATTATTATAATCTGCTTTTTGTGGAAAAAGTGAACTTTTCATATATATTTTAATAAGTATTTTCAGAAAAGTTTAGATATTTTTGCAGTTAAAAAAAAATCCAAACCCTAGGTTGCAGAAGATTTTCAGCTAGTGTGAATTACTGCAGCTTAACTGAAGACGATTTAACAAAGCTTCATGGTTTTAAAAAAAGTGTTTAAAGTCTGAAATATGCAAAATAGATCTTGCTACCTGAAACAGATTGTGCGTTACATTGGAGTTTAAATAGCTTATTT
>NW_008824598.1:669556-682719 GCF_000699105.1 Pygoscelis adeliae
ATACCTTTTTAAAAATTATCTCAAATGGAAGGGCTAGTATTCAACTGACTGTTCAGTTTGAACAATTGTTTGGTTAAAAGAAGCTGAAAATTATAATCTTTTTTATATCATATTTTAATTAATTTAGGATATTTGCCTATTTAATGCTTCACCTTGGATATCTCCTCTCTTGTCAGTGTAAGTGTTCCAGTTATGGAAGTTGCCCTCATTATCTTTTAATGACAGAATGCAGCATTTCACAGGATCAAATCATATGGGACCAGACCAGATATCCAGATCATTGCCATTAATTTTAGGGTGCGGAATTCATTTTTATCGAACAGTACATGGAAGTTAATTATCCTCATATTTGATACTCAGCCTGAAGTCAATATGGATAAGGAGAGCCTTATACAAAAAAAACAACTCTTCATGATGATGATGTAGGAAAACATTGTAAGTATGGGTTTACACTGTTCCTTGTTCAGCAGAGCTTTAAGCACTTGCTTGAAGTGCTGGTGTCCCTCAATGAGACTTCAGCCTGTGTTATTTACTAGAGATATGTTCTACATGGGCCCAGCTGTACATACAAAAAATCAATTTGTGTTAGGCTGATGGTTAAGAAGACTGACTTTAAACGATATTTCAATCTGTAAATCTGAAAGAACCAGTAAATCCCAAAGAATTTAGACATAAAGCTTTGTTAATTGGGTTTTCCCACTTGGCTGACTTGAAAAATAAATCTTATTTTGAAACACAACTGTATTTACAGTAGTCAAAAAACTGAACTGAATAATTTTATCTGATTTAAAAAAAAAAAAAGAACATAGGGAAAAATTCTGAAAACTAGGGAGAAGCGATGTGAGTGCTTATGACGTTCAAATGGTTTTTATCTAATTCAGAATATAGATCTCAGACGAACTATCCCACACTGAAGGAATGCCTAGCCACTAAGCTATTATGTGTTATGATGTTGGTTTCCAGATTTCTTGTGGAAACAGTTTTGCTTTGTACAGAGTACTTTGATATTCACTGGAGGAAGAATTAGAGCCAAAGTCTTCAATATACACACCTTAGCCACCAGGCTCATTCACAGTCTGACACTCAGCTTCTATGAAGTCAGTTAGGACACTGAGGACCCAGAAGTCAGCGTATCCTTGCTAATATAGGTTAAAAGTAAATAGCAAAAAAAGCGGGGGGGGCAATCCATAGATTCATGTAGTGTTTTAGTAGTGCAAATACAGTTAGGTTGTTCTTCATTTGCACTTACTATTATCAATAATAATAAAATGACAACAGATTTTTTTTTTCTGGCACGTTACTTTCAATGTACTATAGTCTCTAGAAGAGGTAGGTGTTAAAATTTTGAAGACCTGTCTCTACTGCTTTCAGACAGTTTTTGATTCTTATTTCTCTTCCAACATGCTCTGCTTTTCCTTCAGTTTGTGTTCTTTCTCAGGACATCTCTATACATTTCAGTTGTTACAAGGATGATTTAATGTAGCTTTGCTGAATGTTTACATGGTACTGTGAAATGCAGTTAGTTTAGGATTTTATGAGATAACATCATACCTGTTATGTCATGAACAAACTAAGTATTGCTCTTCCTTTCTCAATGCTTCTATCCATGGTATCTGCTGTCCTATAGAATGAAAGGTAAGTTTGAGAAAAGGGGTGATAGAAAAAAAATTAATTTTATGTAGTATCATATGAAAAGCTAAAGGGAAGGATGATCTGACTTCAGTCCTTAGTTAATATTTTGGATGATAGGTTGAAATATAAGAGTTTAAATAAAAAACATTTCTATATTTTTCTGAAAAATATTACTGAAAAGCTGCATTACTTTGGAACCAGACTACAGGTAGTTTCCATTTTGTCTCTCTAACTTCACGGGCTGATTGCCTTCATTTTTATAGAATCTCTAAAATCTTGAATTGTTTGACTTTGCTCCTGGAAATCCTATTTTAGTGTGAAAATAACAAACTTTTATCCATTATTGAAATGTTAATTATTCATGCTTTGTTGGATTTAAGAAATAACATTACTAACTGAACTTCTGTTGTATCCAGCATTCAAAAATACTTCAGAGAACATGCACAAATAAAGCAATTTAAATGGAGCCAAATCCATTAGGAATAGTTCTTAGAGAAATTGGAATCTCAGTTCAGATACCTACCTGATCTGGTAAAGGTAAAGACAATATTGGGAATGCATGAGTTCTATTTTGTTTTTCTTCTCACCTCAAAACATATATTGCCCATAGCTTAACCTTATTGCAGGTAATTTGAAACTATTGTCTACTTTACTGCTGGAAACAAGGTTTCCAGCAGCAACAGATTAGACTAATCTATACAGATTGATGCCTAAGAACCGTACTCTATTATCTGGCAAATACCTAAATACACCTAATGTTTCTTATAATGGAACTTGTCTCAAGTGACGGAAGTCTGACAAAGCAATTTAGGAGAAGGAGTAGAATAATAGCAGAATAATAATAGCACCAGCCCTGGTATCCAGCTCTCAATTAGCAAATCTTACCAGAACGATGATTGGTGTAAGGTACTAAGAGTGTCGCACATAGTGCTGAGGGGCAAAATGTTTAAGAGCATAATTGCATTATTTGCTTCATCTTGGCTTAGCTTGTTCTTACCAAAGTAAATGCATCAACAAGTTAAAGGAGAACCTCTAGCTTTTTACATTTATACCTACTTTGACCAGCGTGGGTTTAAATTGTGGCCATCACTTTTTCAAATACAGCTGAATTTTTTTCCATCTTAAAAAATACTAGTCTGGACTTCACAGGTTTTTCTAATCTTGTACTTCCTGATAATATGCAGCTTTCTGGGCTACCTTGGTAATACATGTAACACATTATGTTATCCATCTAGGCACAGTCCAAATAATGACAGTGGATGAGACTGTCAGAAGAGGCCACCATGCGTTCTGAAATCTGGTCCCACTCCAGTTTTGCATACTTTGCCTTGCAGTGTTTCTGTTTGTCTATCTACCCGTCAGAACTGTGATCAGAAAAGTCTCAGTCTTGGTTCCTATTCTGACTTAAGCTTTGTGAAGCCACAACCTCCTTTACTTCCAGCCGTGTTGCCTTGCATTGGCTTCAGTGATCATTTGACCCAGTGATAAGCTGATAAATTCACTAGGATGGTGAAAAACTGTTCTAGCTAAAAACCTGACTAGTCCTAAGACTTCTCACTCTTAATATTGGCAAGCTGTTATGTCAACATCCATCAACAGCTACAATTTAGGCTAGGGTCAGGTCGATAATGGGCTTCTGTTGTTGACTGTAATGGCACTTAAACATTCTAGTAGTGCTTTCATGAAATAAGTCCAGTGCCTGTGACCCTAATTGGGATGCTGGGCTGCATAATTACTTGTTTTAAATTGACGTTCTTTTCTTAATTAGTGCCTCTATCTTAAAATCTTCTTCTAACCACAAACTTCAGCAATACCCAGTGCTGTCCAAAAAGGATGAACTATGCTTATGGCCTAAAAGCAGACTCAAAGTAATTTCTACCAAAGAACCAATGCTTCCAAAGTTCCATTGTGATGTTATTACTTACAGCATACATAAAAGCATAGTTTGAAATTTACTCTTTAAATTACTGATGTTAGCATTGAAAGCCCAGATTTAGAACACCATTCATTAAATTGTCATTTAAAATTTTGGATTTGCAATTATTTAGTTTATCAAGCCTGTGCTTACAAATAGCAAGCTAGCACACCAGCAAACTGTATGTTACAATTTTCCTGGTGTGTGTTGGTACATCTGCATTTATCTAGTTGTTCAAAGTTTTGTATTGAAAATACTTCTAAAGCAACAAAACCCAGGACTTTTTATAGTTGTATGTAAGAAGATTAACACTGTGTTCCTAACATTATTAAAAGGAAATGTGGCTTCAAAAATCATCCAGCATTTATGTGGCTGGATTTAACAAAAGACTTGCACAAAAGTAGTGTAAAATCATTTGCAAACACCTTCAGTTTATCTAACATGAAATTAAGCTAATTTTAAACAGTTGAGATTAACTCTCAGGGTTAACTAGTAATCACAAAATCAAAGCTTTTTAGAAATTGGTTGTAAAATAACTTTTGTTTTGATTCCTTGAATTGACTTAGTTTCCCTATCAGTTGTTAAGTTGATGCTCTTTTGTCCCTTCATTTTAAAGGATTTTATATTTCCCATCCAATGATGTAATATTAAGTATTTATTTTCAAAAATACTTTTGAACAATGGTGATTAACCTAAATTATTATTTCATGTGTCATGATTCTAATGTGTCATGGATTCATCTTGACTCAAAATCATATTGTTACTTTTATTAGAGCTATTTAGAATATCTCAGATATTTATTTGATAATGGAACAGTAAAAAGACAAAGTAGTAATGATCATTATTTGAGGGGGAGCTGGGGCTCTTCAGCATCTTGGGCGGGGGGAGAGAGGATTTCATCTGGTTGCATTACAAAGGAAGTTCATGCGGTAATAATGGGCAAACAGGGTTGTTAGTAAGGGAGAGGAATCTAGGGCTGTTGAAGAGCCATCAGTTCTAGATTCCTTTGTGGGGGAATAGCCCCTTCACTTGCATGACATGAGGAGGAAAGGCTTAGGCAGAAAATGTGGAAGACCAGTCTTTCTATTTTGGGCACCCAAAGCTGATATTGGCATGGGCCAGCAGTATTTTCTTAGACCAAATCAGGACAATCTCAGAACGTATGAAGTGCTGTGTTAGCATGGCACAGCATTAGCATTGCAGTTCTGCTTTTTTAGATTGACTAGCAAAATAGAAAACTTATTAATGGATTTGTTGAGTTTAGAAGCAGTAAATTGAGTTTCTTCTAATACCTGTTTTTGCAGGGTGCTGTTTATTAGCAATGAGGTAAGAACATGATCAGAAATGCTTAGGGATATACAGAGTTTGGTGTAGTTGTGGTATAATTGCCAATGATTTTCATACCCCAATGTATGTTTTATATTGATCATATGAATGTGGTATGGTGCTGGTATTAGAGTGATAGAACAAGTGGTGCATTGCCTATGACTTAATAAAAAAAAATGCAAAGAACAACAAAAGCAGTGAGATAATAGATTTTTCAGGTGTGTCTTGATCCATGTTGTGAATCAGTTGGTGTAAAGTCTAGTGCCTTTAGCAAACAGAGTATCTGTTTGTTGATTCAAAGAGGGCACAGGTAATGCTTTTGATACCAATTTTCAAGCATGGTCATCTGGCTTGGGATGTTATAAGGACCTGTATGTGTGGCCTGTAAATACGATGCCATACCTGGATTGGGAGAAAATACATATTCCTTCTTTTTGGATTTACAGTCCAATGTTTTGTTTTTCCTAGCTCCTAAACCAGGTTTTCCTCTGCCACTGTGATGGCTGGAGAACCCAATGAGTATAGTCTATCACTCTTTTCCTTAATCTTGTGCAATTTGGAGGAAAAAGGACGAAAGTTACCTGGTGGTATAAGATAGTCCCCTTCACTAAGTTATCTATGTTATTAGTCTTGTTATTAATCACTATAAAATTTTGGGAATTTGCCATTTTTAAATTGCATATGTAAGCATGTGTTTCAAACTCATTATCTCATTGTGACCTTTAAAAAAAAAAATCAACTGTAACCTTGCACCAACTTAATTATTGTACCTTATTTTTCTCTAATCCTTTCTTGCACTTTTAACATTGAGTTTCTATTTTACCAGTCTACATCATTTTACTACTTCTAAGGTGACAAGTGCCTGTCCACAATTTCTAGATTCTGGGGCAGTCTTTTGTCTATGTGTAACCAAATTATGCTTTATATATTAAATGAAAATGAATATATGTCTTTTAATGCTAGATTTCACACTCTCTTAATATTTAGAATTGTATTGCGTCAACCATAGTTATACTCCAAAATATCTTGGGATTTAGTTTCTGTGAATGGTGTCATAGTAAGGAAATTAAGAAGATAGATCAAATATTCTGCATTAAAGATTGCTGGCTATATATTAACTGCATCTTAAACATTTTGCTTTTTCATATTAAATCAGACTTTAAATTCATAAATCTTGCAACAGTGGTAACAGTCTGTATTTGAAATGCCTATAAAAATGCTGGGCTGCTTTTGCCCTCTTGTGGCTAGATATTATAATTACAATCCTACATGTTAAATTAATTTTGAGTAAAATTTGCAGTTGTGAGTTAGGCTGTGGGTAGACAGAATGCCTATTTTAATTGTACAAAATTTGTGACCAAATTTATATGTTCGTGCATACAAATGCTTGACGTTGGGCCTGATTTTTCAAAAGCTCTGAATGGTCAATATTGAACTGAACCTAGTGAAAATTGGTGGGTGCTTAATATTTTTGATAGTCTGAACATTTATTAATAATTAGCTATTACCCTGACAATTCAGTTTTGGGCAGCCAACCTTCTAAAATCTTGCCTGTAAATTAATTTAAGCTGCTTTCATGAGTACATGTTTATAAGAGTGCCCAACATAGTCAATTTATAGTAGCAGAATCTTTTTACGTTCCAGAAGGCATTTGACAAAATGGCCAGTGATTCTAAAAAAAACCCCCACCCCTTAGAGTGTAAAACTTAAAATGACTTCTGGTACAATATCTACTAATATAATTCTTCTGTGATAATAAATACAATGTTGGCAATGCAAAGGTTTGCCATGCAGAAACACTTGTTACCACCAGACCTCATTTATCATTGTTTTATCACATTGGAAGGGTAAGAAGTGACTTTGTGCTGTTTAAATAATGTACATTCCTTAACAGTTTGTCTTGTATTTCAAAATGTTCAGTCAGGATAAAATATTAAAAAATGTGATAGTATCCACTCTAATTTCTCTCTTGATTCAAATATTTGTAAGTTACCAGATAGATATTTGGATATGAGGCATACAGTGAAATGCAATTCTCTCACTTCAGAGTTGGAACAGCACCTTATTCGATGCTGCAGGATGTGGCTATCTGACAATATAATTGCAAATTCTCTAATTCATTTTGACAGAGAAAGGAAGTCATAGGGAAGCATTCTAACGAGGCATCAGCATTGCCCTTAGAGTGCAGTCGGCTATGGCTAGATACTTTTGTGAAATGTAAGTAATTACATGAAAAACCTCCTTTTCTTGTAGATGTTGTTCAAACGAGAAAACTGATCCAATATTTCCCTTCTTTCCTCTGTAAACACATGGTCCTGGGCAATAAGTTTTATCGCAAATTACAACTTAGTAGAGGTGGTGTTCTCGGTGATTGTTACTATTATCATCTAATTAGAAAGAAATAATAATTTATCTATTGTAACATATTAACATGCATTAACTTACTATGTAAGTATTAACAAATCTTGTTCATTGTGTTTGATCAGTCTATTATCTGCATATTTATGTTACTCTTTCCAAAAATAAGCAGCTAACTCAATCCTGATATCCAACTGCTTCAAATTTTTGTTTTAAAAGAATGTGCCAGACTGTAGATAAAAAGGACCTTGAGCTTGTTTGTTTGAGAGGTAGGGCTGCCAGCAACAATTGTAATTCCTAACAGGGCCCTTCCTCGTCTTTTTTTTTTTTTTTTTTTTTTAAGGCCACTCTTGTAGAATTGCTGTGGATTCTTTTGTAAATTTGCTATAAAATGTTTTAAAATTCTTCTCTGAAATACTGTTATGTATCTATCATATAAACAAAGATTGCAATTTCCATATGCTTCCAGCCTTTGTATTTTATTTGTATATTTCCCTTAGTGGGAGTAGAATGAGGTGCTGTTGACTAAGTGCTTTCCAATCTTCTTCCGGAATGGGTACACATTAGTAAGATTTTTTTTTTTTTTAATTCTTCTGGCCATGTTCCTATTGTTCTGAAACAGTATCTGTTACTAGTGTCTCTATGCATTTTAATTACAAAAATCTTCAAAACATTTTCTTTAGCCTTAATTACCCTTAGCTTTTGGCCTCAAATAAGAAATGATGTCATCCTGAAGTGCTTGAGCAAATAGCTCTCCCCCAGTTAAATGGGAAAGGGTTTAAGGCAGGTTATGCTCAGTGAGGGGTCACTTAGTGTGCTAGGATTAATTCTGCAGACATTGCCACAGGATGCTGCTGAATTTCAGAATAGACTGTTAAATCAAGTTAAGGTTGTTCCCCCCTGTGTTTCCCTGCAGAAGGAAAATGACAAGCTGTCTGGAATTGTCCTGTAATAAGAAAGGGTAGAGATTAGAAGTAAAACTGAGAAACTTCTGTAAAAATGTTACTTTATTAACACTTCTAGCATTTATTCAATTATTGTGGGGATCTTGATTTGCTTTTTCTAATAGTTGATTGAGATGAAATGCCTATATTGCAGAAAAATATTTTAAAATCAAACATTATTCAATTATTGCTAAAGAATAAAACATACACAACTTGGGGATACAGTTGTCAGTTTGGAATATTTCTAGTTCAGCAGAATTTTTATTGGAAAATGACTCTTCCATGCAACTTTTAATTTTCTTTGCATCACAAGTCTCTTTCTCTAAAAGTGCAGTTTCATATTACACCTAATCCAGTGTAAAAGAAGACTGCTGCTGAAAGATGTGGTCCTGCCCTGCTCCCTCTTTTCTCAGAAACAACATGTGGCCACAGAGTGAGTCAATTCAGCATGCTTTTGGAGCAGGGAGGAGTGTATTTGGTGGCACATCAGTAAGTTGAATCATCTTGGAGGACTGACCTGTCTGTTCCTTTATTATATTCGTATGAACAAACAGATGAAAAACTAAACAGAAATACAGAGAGTTGACTTTTGACTGCAAACATTTTCTGCCAGCAGAACAAGTTGGCCTGTATACAATACAGAGAACTGTGAGATCTGGGGAATGGTAATATTATATGAAGACTTGCATCCATGGATCACTGATAAATTGTTATTTTGATGGTGATCAGAGGTAATTTTCATAAAATGACTTTGGTTTATTTCAGTCAGTTCCTTTTCACCATAACTTACTCTTAAATCTGATGCTAACTTGAGCCTTTAGGAATATAGAACTGAAACTTCCTTGGTCATCAAGTGCAATTTCCTGCAGAAGACATTAAGTCATCCAGAAAGCTCACAAGACCATTCACTCCCTATTCTCTGAACTTTACAAGCCTCAAAACACCCCCAAATACCTGAAGATAGACTTGAGATTTTTAAGAAAAAAGCTCAAACATGACAGTGTGACATAAAAAGTGAGCAGGAGAGAAGTATTACTGGCTGTACGCTACAAAGGATTCTGTAAGATCTGGCTTAATCAGCATTAAGGACTGGATGCCTAATTTCAAGGGCTTGTTGCAAAGCATCTGGATATAGAAGTGGTGTCTGCCAGCGTCAAAGCAGAATTCATGCATCTAATTCCACTTTCAAGTTCCATCTGGACACAGCAGCAGCTAATCTAGAAGTGCCAATAAATGTTTGGACACAGCAGGAGACAGTTGGCTGCCAGGACAGCGCGCTGTGCTCTTTGCCACTCGCAAGATACAAGCAGCCAGTTTTGGAGGTTGGATCTGGGCTCCATGGCCCACAGTATTTTAAGCATCCACTGGTAATGTGTGCATGACCTTAGGAAGTAGCGTGTGTGTCTACAGAAAGAAGCAAATTGAAAACAAAAAACACTACACCCAGGGGTCTCCTCCTGTCTTACTAGGGGGCAGAGTCTTTCCTGACTCCAGATCTAATTATTGGTTTAGCCTTGAGCATGTGTGCAAGACAAAAGCAGGCATCTTCATGACTCTGTGCTTAAGTTTCCCCATCTATAAAATGGGAATATTAATACAGATTTTGCTTTCAGAACTCAGTGTTTTTCATGAGTTCTTGGCACATTTCTCAAGGCCTAGTGATTTAAAAGTTGCCTTGAACAAGATAAGTATTCATAACAATTGAAAGATTTTATTAAAATTTCAATTCAATTTCATGGCCTGGGGTCAGTGTCTTACGGCTGATAATCTTTCACTTGAGCTTAGCCAGATCTTTTGAAACTCTGGCATGTTATAATATGGAAGATTCAATTTTTAGGACCCTTGACACTGGTGGGAATGTTCATGCCCTTGCTGAGAGTGTCCACATCGATTTCACACTTTCTTTCTAATTTTGTTCTTAAGGTTTGATACTGGAAGATCTTCCTCCTTTTTATGCTAGATGTTCATTCCACAGGTAAACCACCCCCCTGTAAGTGGGACACTTTAGTATAAGTGGTTATTGTCAAAAGATCTGTTTTTTTGCCTTCCAGTATCTGCCAGATGAAGTTTCAGAAGACCCTTGCATTGCGGATTTTCTGTTCTGGCATCTTATTGTGCTTTTATGGAGAGTGAGGTGATACTTTGATTCCAGACCTTTAAGAGGCTTCTGGAATGCCGCTGATCTTTTAGCACACTGTCTGCTTGGTTCACCGTAGCTCATCCTCATTTTCTAACAGTGGGTGGTGTTTATCTATAACAGAAGTGTGATATTGCAATAGTCATGATTGTTTGACTCAGCTGAATACTTCTACAAGTATGATGCATGCTGTCTGGCCCAAAAGTGAGCTGTTTTCATAATTCCTTTTGCAGTCAAGGTCAGTCTCTCTTGGGAGACATTTAAGTGCTGGAAATATGAAGTATGGATGGAGCATACAGCTTCCAAGTCTAAGAAGGAATTTTTGCTGAGTGATAGAAAAATTCAGTAGGGAATTTTTAACTATACTATCAGAACTCTTTACTACATGAGTTTTCATGTTTTTACAGGACCTGCTGAGTTCTCACTGTCCCCTCCATCTGGGAACAGCTGCTCAGAGAGGGGAAGGGGAAAAAAAAAAGTTTTTTAGCTTTAAGTAAGAAGGTAGAGTGGCAACCAAAACCAGCTGTAGAATGCATGATATTGATACCCATGACTTTTGGATATTATGTGTTCTATACTATTTGGAAACAAGAGACTGTTGTAAAAAGGACAAAAGAGCCTACAGAAAAGCAGAGTCCCCACAGCCACTTTTGCCCTTACATTAGTTAGCAGCATTTTGGAGAATCTAGCTAAAAATGTTAACTGCTGTCATTTGATTCCCACCTCTCCCCTACTCTTTTCCACAAAAGATTTCAGTGGAAGTTATTCTAAATACATACAAAGCAATGAAATACTTCTGTATTTGGTCAGTTCATTCATGTTAGTAAGTTGGATGTGGTGGCAGTAGGGAGATAGGTGTTTTTTTTTCAGATGTGTCATTTTGTTATTAGCTTAAGCTGAACTATTGGGAAGGGGGCATCAACACTGATTTTTGTCATATGGCATCTTTGCTTTGTGCTAGTAAGTTTGAGGTCTTAGTAAGACTGATCATTCTGCTGCTTTCTGGGTACTGCTGGTGTAATCAGTGGTAGCTGAGAGTTCTTCAGTTACTCTGCTACCTAGGAAATGTCACTATTCATTCTGTATCTTTGTTTATATTAAAATCATTGTAGGCTAATGCATCAATAGCACAGATAATGCTAATTTTCCTCTTAGTTCTCACTTAAAAATTTCAGCTTCTCCATGAGTCTAGAACTCTGTTAACAGAAAATGCCAAACAGATTTCCCCATAGTTTAGAAGGAGGTCTGTTTGCAGATCAATGGAGATGTGTTCAACAGGGAGTCGTTGCTTGTCATAGGTGGTTATGGGCAGCAGAGAGATTATTGTCCTGTAAATAAATTGTACATATGTCTTCCTTTAGCCATCATACTGTGTTGCTTTATGTCCTTTGTAATGCATTAAAACATAAAAGGACTAGTTGTTTACAGTTTTTATACAGCCTGACTTGACTTTAAAAAAAAAAAAAAAGGCGTATATAGTTTTCAAGCCTGTTTGGTCACTACTGAGTAATGCAAGGAGAAAGTAAAGCAAGAATACCCAGACAGAAGTGTATGGTGTACCATGAAAAACATGTGCTAAACTTCAATTCTGACCTAGGATATACTTGACCTTTAGAAAACGTCTCATCATAAAATCAGTGAAATTCCACCTATAGAATGAGTGGTCTTAATATTCCCTTTTCCAGAATTCGAGCCTGCAGGGGAAATGGAGATCAAAAGTAAGCATCACTTGTTCCCAGAGCCTTAAAAGGACTATGGCCTGATCTCCAATTTGTGCTAAAAAATGTTTAATGGCAAGAATCTCATTTCTGTTCACATCACAATGAAGGGCTATGACCATCCTGAAGTCACAAACCTGTTTTCAAAGGTAACTGTAGGCAAGAACTGTGATTCCTCAACTTAAACAAGCAGTTTAAGAGAGTTTTATTGTATTATTTTTGCCAATAGTCACAAAGGATGGAAAACCCTATGATAGGTGTGAAACTAGTGCTAGTTTAAAAATTACCAACTGGTCATTGTTTCCTCTCAACTGATGGGCTTAGTGGTGTTTTTGCCTACTATTTTAATCCAGACCATAATGTCTTTTATAATACTGATGAGTTTGTCTATTCCATTAGGGTTATGTTTTTGTCCAGTATTAATCATAGCAACAGAATGTACTAAAATCAAAATTTTAAAAAATAATTGGAGTTAAGTGATGTGTAAAAGTTACGTAAGAGGAGGCCCTGAGCTACCTGATCTAAACCTGATGTTAGGACTACTTTGAGCAGGCAATTAGATCTAATGACCCCCTGAGGTCCCTTCTAAGCTAAATTATACTGTGATTCTGTGCTTCGAATGAGCCTTGGGCTTCTATGTCTCTTATGTGATTTTGAGTATTTTAGGCAAGGGGTTTGTAATTGATGTAACTCACTGATATATCAGAGCAGCTTCCATTTGAAATTTGTTAGAAACACGATTTATTTTCTTTTAAAGAAAAATGTTTTGGTCAAAGCATGTAATACCAACATTAGCTGTAGAGACTCCAATTGAAAAAGCTGAAATATTTATTGCTACATACAACTTCTATTGCATTTTCTGCAATTGAAATTCTATGATAGTATATTCCTCCAGCTTGTCTTTCTTAATAGTTCATTACTCTTTAACAATTGAAGATCTATGACTTTTGGCCCGTGGCCCTTATCTTGCAAAGTACTTGGACCGGACCGCTATGGTTCCATGAAGATCGGTCCTGTTAGTGAAGTGGCACCTATCCTTTCTTGCTTGCAGAAAAAAAGAAGCCAAAATCCACAGGTTACTGTGAGCTGTATCCAGCTCTACAGTGTAGTAAATGGATCAGCAATATAGCATC
>NW_008824598.1:682736-682973 GCF_000699105.1 Pygoscelis adeliae
AAGACGATCAGGTACTAGCTAAACCCCGTTATTAGGAAAGCAGCGCGAGCCCGCTGTTGCCCCGGCGGAGCGGGGAGGCCCCGCGTATCCAGTGCTCCTCGGGAAAGGTGCACACGTGGAGAGAGCGGCAGGAGGGGGTCCTGCCAATGTTCCATTGTTGCCGTTTGCAAAGGCTGCCGAGTTTCTGCGGCCCAGGCTGGAGAGGGGCAGAGCGGCCCCCCCGCCCGGGGCCCTGGG